>NC_050578.1:144874891-145174891 GCF_011100635.1 Trichosurus vulpecula
TGCTCACCAGAGTGGCAAAGATGACCAAAAAAAAAATTACACACTTTGGAGCATTTGTTGGAAAAAGAAGGCACATTGCTCTACTGTTAGTGGACACATGAATGGCTACAACCGTTCCGGGAAGCAATTTGGAATTTACATTCTAACTCAATAAACTATATATGTCTAGTGTTACACTACACCATTATCCCCTCCACACCCCTCCAAAAAAGAAAAATGAAAGAGAAAAAGGTCTCTTATGTACAAAAATATTTATAGCAGTTATTTTTATGGGGGAAGGGAGGCAAAAAACAGGAAACTAATATAATGTCCATCAATGGGATGAATAAATTGTGGTATCTGAATGTAATGGAGGGTTGTTGAATGATGAAGTGAGGAAATATATGATTTCAAAAGGGCATGGTCAGGTGTATATGAACTGATTCAGAGTGACATAAGCAGAACCAGAAGAACAACTTTTACTGTAATATTAATATTGCAAAAATGAACAATTTTGAAGACTTTTATAAATTTATGAAGAATAGAATAAGCAGAATCAGAACAATGTACATAATAACTAAAACATTGTAAAAACAAATAACTTTAAAAGCTGTAAGAATTTAGGATCAACAAAATCTGCTACCCATAACAAAGAGGTGATGGATTTAGGGTGCAGAATGTCACATATATATTTTTATATAAAGCTATTGGTGAAATATATTTTGTTTGATTAGGCATATTTGTTTCAAGAAATGCTTTTCTTTTTTTTCTCAAATCACCAGTGAGGTAGAGGATGGCAGCAGGAGGGAAAGAAAATGGATTTCTGTTCCATAAAAATAGAGGAGGGGTATGACACAGATATGAAATATTATATGCACTATCAAACAAAATCACTATTTTACTTTTTCTTTACAAGATATCTTTCATGAAATGGGAGTACTTTGTAATCCTCTAATGTAAGAACAAAATAAATAATGGGTCTATGAGTTATTATTAGCCTATGAGAATTGTTCTCAATTTGTTGTGGCTTTTTTTGAAACCGTTCAGCTCCAGTGATGAGTAGTGAAGGTATTGAGAGAAATGGAGAAACATTAATGTCTCCATTAGAGCCAATAAACCACTGTAGAGAAAAACTATATATTTCATCTTTCAAAATAAATTTGAGAGCTGAGGAATGAATGCAAGGTCCCTTCAGTATTTATGGGGGGAGGAGGAAGAGTGCTATTTCATGAATTTTACTCCACAAGAGAGAGAATTGTGAGGGAGGGATTAGTCTGGCAGAAGAAACTACCACCAAAAAGTTCCCCTGCTGAAAAGTATCCCTTTCCTACCACCCACCAATTAAAAATTAATTTGGATTAACAAATTGTTCTTTTAAAATGCAAAATAGACCTTGAGAGGATTAAGCATATCAGTCACTTTCAGTTAAAATACTTTAATCAGATAATCAAATGAAATCTGATTTCAATAGGGTAGGGGAGTTACTTGTTTCTCAGAAAAAGACAATTTATAGAAGCCCAGAATGGAATAGGGGATTTAGGAACAATAGGGGGTCACCAGGAACCTATCATTATGGGAATAAAAGAATGGTTGAGGAATTCAGAAAGAGAGGTGAGAAGATATCAAGAACATTTTTTCCCTCTTTTTAACTTTGCTGAGAATCTTTATAGCAGCCAGTGGGCTGTAGGTTACAGATATCTGACCTAAGAGATATTGTTTGTGAATAAGGAGTGTAAATAGCCAAGATAGAGCTTTAGGCTCAAGATAAGGGGTTTTTTTAAAAAAAATAGCTAATCACAAGTGGAACAAGCAGCATTGAGAGGTAGTCAGTTCTCTCTCACTAGATGACTCTAAGCTTAGGTTGGACAACCACTTGTCAGGCATGCCAAAGTGCGATAGTTGTTCCACTATGGGGTAGACAGATCCTTCCTCTGAGATCTTGTGATTCTGTGAATATTACTATATTTTAGTTTTCTATCATGAGATTTGGGGTTCAGAACAATGACCTCAGAGAAGATACTGCAAAGTCTTATTATTTACCTTGATAGTGACCAAATTATATCCAACATTTGGTACTAAATCAGGAAAATGGAAAATTACATTATTATATTTTTTCTATTCTTTTTAATGATAATAATTGTAGATTTCTTTTGTGTCACAATTAAGTGAATATACCCCAGAAACCTCTCCCCCTAGCTTTCAGAAATGAACCTTCTATTTTATTATTACACACTGATATAGCGAATGGGTATGACAATGTATTAAGTATTCTACCTCTGTTCATTAATCTCTCCATTTAGAGTTGAGGCATGTTTCATTATTTATTATTTGGGACCAACATTGATTATTATAATTACTCACAGCCTGAAATCTTTGTAGTGTTTCTTTATTTCTTCTTTTTTAAATTTTCATGATTATAGTCCGTTTCTAGTGTTCTGTCTTAATGGATTTTAGAAGAAAAAAAAGGGCTGAAATTTGTTTCTTTAAAAAATACCCAAGAGTTCTACCATATATAGGATACACTTTTCACATGAGGAAAGAGCAGGGTTTACAACAGAATGGGTTTTCTCTTTAGATATTAATCAGAAAAGTAAATGAAACCCAAATATTTCATATTCTATATATTCTGGTTAATAGAGGTTTTACTGTTTGTAAAGTTTTCATGACTATGTTATAGTCTAAGTGATACTGTCTGTCCAAATGTAATGTATCCAGCCTGTGATTTAGGAGATACAACCTACCTAAGCAAGCATAGGGGAAATATTAAGGGTATTTAAAAAAATAAAGAAATGAAATTTTAATACAAATTTTAGTTAGCTGAAATAACTCATATTTCAATTACAATTTAGCATTTATAAAGCATTTTATTTATAACAACCATATGGGGTCAGTAGTGCTGATTCTAAGCTTCTTGAGGGCAGGGACTATCTTTTTATTAATCGCATTATCAGTGCTTAGTATAGCTCCTGGCATATAGCAGGAGCTTAAGAAATGTTTATTTGATTGGATCAGATTAGTGCTACTGTCACTTTTTTGGAGATGTTGAAACTGGAGCTAAAAGGGATGGAATGGCTTCCCCTATATACCATAGCTGGCAAAGATGCGATCTATGATGTAAACTAGGTTTCTCCTGACTTTAGGTCTCTTCTGATATGCTCTACTACCAATGAACTCTGAATCAATAAAGTGAAATATTTCATTATTTTAATGAATCTATTAATCAACAGATGTAGTTGCTTCCTGGACTGAAGCAGATTAAGACCTACCCATATGTTATTCTTTTCTTTATCTTTCCCTAAATTTTTTGTGGAATGACAATATGACATAATGGATGAAATTTATAACCTTTTTGACTATGGGCCTTCCTAGCTTAATTTCTCCAAGCCTCTTTTGTAGAAAGGGGTGACACTTTAAATAAGTGAAAATATTTTAGGGAAAATGTTGTGTTAAGCCTTAGAACAATAGGAACATAAGCTATTGCCAGGAAAGAAAAGAATAGTGTATCTAAGAAGTTTAGCTATTTTGTTGGGGGAAGGACAAAAAATTTTATTTTGTGAGCATAAAAGTGAAGTGATTCATGAGTCACAAAGAAAAATATGTATTTTTTTAAAATCTATGTTTCTGTCCCATGACATGAAATTTATGGTTCTAGGAAGGGAAGCATAGCTTTGGAAAGAAAATAGATTTAAAAGTCATATTGTTAAGTTATTTCCCTCCTATTTCAAAATTCAAACCACTAAAAATGTACTGTTATTTACTTTACTTTTAAATATCTCCATTTGCTTAACAACCATTTATTCTCCATTAGCCATTTTGTAGTTTTTAACACAATTTTGGTAAATTTTAAAGTTTTATATGTTCAAACTAATTTCTTTATTTGAACTTTAAAACTACCCTCTTTATTCAGCAGTTGGAATATAATTGAGTAGCTTCATCCTTCACATTATACTTGAAGATAGCCTGTACTTTTCCAGGATAAAAAAAAAAAAATGCTTATACTTCCCTCTTAGGATCCTAAGCTTGCTTAACTATAAGATGAAGAAATTAAACTAAATGTCCTGGAAGGTCCCTTCCAGTTCTAAGTATTACCAACTTCCATTAGTTTTTGCCCTTACCCATCTTCATTTACATGCAAATAGGGCACCACTCTCCCTACCTCCACAGAGATACAAATCAATGGTAAAAAGCAAATTATAAGGAAATTTCTAAGTTATTGTTGTCTTGTACCTTGTACTTCAAATCTCTGCTACATAGCCATTCAAAAGAATAGAATTAATCTTAGTTTAAAAACATTCTCACTGGCTTTCATCAGCTGATCTCTAGTAAGTATAGAGTTTGATAGACTTAGCCAGTGCTTCTCGAAATTTTATTTATTTATTTTTTGCAACAAACCCTTTTCAACAAAAACTTCAACAAAATATGTTGTGAATTCCCAGGGCAATTTAATATACTACTCATAATATTGTTTATAATAATTAAGTGCTAACAATAATTGTAAGGATAACTTTTGCCAAAAAGCTCCAAATCCAAATGTTAATTACTGACTAAGGATAAGTGTTGTATTGAATCAGAAATATGCTTAAAGTTCAGTTGCATATATTGTGTTTTTTTAACCAGTGTTTATATACAAACTAACCATTGTAAGAAAAGAATCTCTTCAGAAGTGATTTTCTTCTCTTATTTATATAACAGCTATATTCTTAAAGAAATTCTACCATAAGGTTGACCAGAATTGCCAACCAGTTCATTTGAAAGTCTGCCAGATACAAGAATAACATAAGGGAGGATGAGTTTAAATTCTAAAATGATTTTATATTGCAATGAAAGGCAATACAAAATTTATTTCTGTAGAATATTTCTTATGGTCCTGTATAATTTCAAGATGACTTATAATGGGTATTCCCAAATGCTCATTCAAACAACCTGACATTAGTGTTATAGCAATAAAAACATCTGTAACATCTTGAACAGAATTTGATGATTTATGATTAGACAAGAATGAGGTAGCTACTGATACAGTGTACAGAATTCAAAAGAAATTATATTTCTGAATCTGACCATCCAGGGGGAATCAGTTTGTATTTGAATGTTGAATCCTTGAGGCAATTTGGAAACAATTTGATAACAGTTATAGAAACTGCACGAAAACTTTACACTTAGTTAGAAAGGATCAGAATTTGATATAATTGCTGAAGAAATAACAAAATCATTGTGTTCAATGCTTCAGACATCCTCATGCTTTACACAGATTAAAAAATATGTTTGTAACATAAGTGGGCAATATTTTACGACTTATGGTACCATCAAAGAATTTTTAGTACGATCCACTTTAATCATTGTCAAGAACTCCATGGCACCACTGGCTTAGATTATGAACTAATACTGTCATTAGGAGTCAGAGAGAAGTTTCTAGTCATTAGATCTTAACTTAAAAGCTTAGGATATGGCCTTTCTAACTAAAGACTAGAAAACACTAGCAGAAGCAAATTTAGTTACCACTAAAGGCATCATACTAAGGAGAGTGGCCAACATCAGTATTATGATATTACCAAAGTGTAATATTAAAGATGCAAGTTCCCATGGACAACCAGATCCTCTAGTCATATATCCTCTACACATGTGCTCTCTTTATATATGCCATGACTATACCAGTTTCTGCCATGTTCATTTTCATGCATGTTCCCAAGCAGTAATTTTTTCTGACACATATGCCCTCCATTCTCATTCATTACACAGATTTATACTTGGTTTATATATTTAGTGCTGGAGAAGTAACCTGTGGTAGACTATACCCTATATGTAAAATTAAGTACACAAGTTTTGGTCTTTTTTAGCTATTGCTTTGAGTAGATGTTGATATATAGAGTGTCCTGGACCTAGGGTATATTTTCTGGGAGAACACAAAGAATTGTCAAAAAGTCTCCATTTATATCCTAACTTGACCTCATGTATAAAATCATTGTTTTAAAAGAAATGAGACCTTAAATTTCATTTAGTAAAACTTTACAATTTTATTGAGATTCAGAGGTTGTGACACCCCCAAAATCATAGAGTTATTAAATGACAATTGGTCATTTTTCTTGTTTTTTCTATCATATTTTTCTACTTTATTCATGTCTCTCTGAAAATTTAAAAATGAAAACAATACTCTAATTAATACATGACCATTGCTGCATAAAGCAGAATTTTAGAAGGAGATAGACTTAGTGGCCTTTATGTAAGGTCTGACAGATAAGGGGCATTTCCTGGCTATGGGTTAGGAGAAGATAGCCCTCTTATAGAACTTCAATTTATGGTTAGGACTGGAGAAAATAGAAAACAGAGGCTGAGCAAGAATACAAAATCTAGTAAAGTGACTTGCTCAGTATCACACAGCTAGTAAATATTTGAGCTAAGATATGAACTCACATCTTTCTAACTCCAGGTCCAACAATCTATCCACTACCCATAGCTCTGGATCAGAGCTAAGGAAACAAGGGTAGGGGAGAATCCTGGGCTATGATTTTCCAAAGTAATATAAAATATGGATTCATTGAGTTAATTTTATCTTTTTTATCTTTTCTTTTTTTTTCTTCTTAAAGATTTGGTAGTGAGGAGGAGAGGGAGAAGAAATATTTCAATTAGATATGTTGAGGCCAAGGGGAACAAACTTAAAAATCACAGGAAAGGAGTTTAGCGCAAGGAACAGAGGGGCTGAGTTTGGTTCAGAAAAACGTTGTCTTAAGTATTACTTCAGAAACTTACTGATTGTGCAATCTAGAACAAGTCACTTAAACTCTTAGTGCTCTAGGCACCTCTCTAAATTTATGAAGTGTCTATATACATTACTAAAGGAAGATACTCAGGTGGAGTCTCCTGAACCAATGAAATCACAGATCCAATCAAAAAAGAAGAAAAAAAGTCACAACCATGATTATAAAAGGAATGAAGTCATCCACAAAATGTGGGAGTGACCTAATGGATTAGATAAACCCAAGATTTTCTCATTTATGGGTAACTCCCTTCAAATATTAGATTTCATAAAGAGTTAAATGATAACTTGGATTGAAAGTATTATTTCAGGGCAGCTAGGTGGTGTAGTGAGTAGAGCATTGGCCCTGGACTCAGGACGACCTGAGTTCAAACCCAGCCTCAGACACTTGACACACTTACTAACTGTTTGACCTTGGGCAAGTCACTTAACCCCATGTTTCAACAATCCAGCTAGCAGTTCTTGTGGGGGTGAAAGACCAACACAAGCCCAACAACAAGAATGCCGCCAGCACACTGCAAAACTCCAGGTTCTTTTGATCTGCTTTACTAAGGAAAGCAATGTTAAGGGGTCAACAAGCTTATTTTAATCCAGCATACAAATATCACTCACTTAGTTCAGGGGAAAAAGCCAGCACCCTGAACTTCAGAGCAAAATACAAACAAAGTACAAACATCAACAGGCAGACCTTGTCTGATTCAAATCCTGATACATGGTTACCAGAGTTTAACAAAGTCCCAACATCCGGGTTTATGAGCTGGAGGGCTCTTAGCTACAGCTGCCTGGAGTCTCTGCATCAGCACGCGCCACCAAGAGTGAGAGCCCTGTGCAAATGGCTCTGTCTTCTCTTATAGCATTTCAGACATCATCAAATGTCATCTGAATGACCAGAACTTAGGCTCCTATGATTGGCTCTTGAGTTAGCACCTCCCCTTAGTACCCTGGGCTTCACACCCACATAGGCTTAGCACCTAATAGGGGTTTGGGCCTGGGGCTTAGCACCTAGTAAGACTCAATGAAATACACTGAATTACTCAAAGGAAACAAAAGCCAAACTCTTCAAGGGCACTTGGTTGAACTGAGCGCTAAGAGCCCATTTTGGTTACCAACACACCCCAATTACCTGCCTTCCCCTAAACCAAAAAAAAAAAAAAGAAGTATTATTCCTCAATTGAATTTAAAAAAAGATGTTAAAAAGATTTCAGATCGGTCAATAGTGAATTAACTGTTAAAAATTCGATTATTTTCAATTGAGAAATTAAAAATAATAATACTGACTTCACAATGAATAAAGAAATAAAGAAAATTATCAGAAATAATTATCCTCAAATCATCTATATAAATAACAACAACAACATTAAAAATTCACTAAATCATACAGAAGTAAAAAAAGACCTTGGTGACACACACACACATACACACACACACACACACACAAATGATCTAAATAACCAATCCCAAAAGGAGAAAATGATGGAGTTTTCCTTAAAATCCTAAATAGCATCTATCTAAAACTGTCAGAAAACATTGTATGTAATGGGGATAAGCTAGAATTTTTCCTAATAAGACCAGGATGAAACAAGGATGTCTATTATCCCAACTGTTATTCAATGTTGTACTAGAAATGTTAGTGTTAGCAGTAAGAGAAGGAAAAGAAGTTGAAGGAATTAGAATAGGCATTGCAGATGATATGATGGTATATTTAGAGAATCCTAAAGAATCAAATAAAAAATTGCTTGAAATAATTAACAACTTTAGCAAAGCTGAAAAATATAAAATAAACCCATATAAGTCATTGGCATTTCTATATATTACCAACAAAGCCCAGCAGCAAGAAATAGAAAGAGACATTCCATTTAAAGTTACTGTAGAAAATATAAAATATTTGGGAGTCTGCATGCCAAGACAAACCCAGGAACTATATGAACACAGTTACAAAATACTTTTCACACAAATAAGTCAGATCTTTACAGTTAGAAAAAATGTAATAAAAATGGTAATTCTACCTAAATCAATTTACTTACACAGTGCCATACCAATCAAACTACCAAAAATATTTTATAGAGCTAAAAAAAATAATAATAAAATTCATCTGGAAGAACAAGAGGTCCAGAATATCTAAGGAAATTAATAAAAAGAAATGCATTGGAAGGTGGTCTGGCTGTATCAGATCTAAAATTGTATTATAAAGCAGCAGTCATTGAAACTATTTGTTACTGGCTAAGAAACAGAGTGGTGGATCAATGGAATAGGTTAGGTACACAAGATACAGTACTCAATGATTATAGTAATCTACTGTTTGATAAATCCAAAGGCTCCAGCTTCTGGGATAAGAACCCACTATTTCACAAAACCTGCTGGGAAAACTGGAAAATAGTATGCAGAAACTTGACAGAGACCAACAGCTTATACCATATACCAAGATAAGGTCAAAATCAATACATGATTTAGATGTAAAAGCTAATACCATAAGCAAATTAGGAGAGCAAGGAATAGTTTACCTGTCAGCCCTATGGAGAAAGGAAGAATTTATGGCCAAACAAGAGATAGAGAACATTATGAAATTCAAAATAGATAATTGTGATTATGTTAAATTAAAAAAATATATATATTTGCACAAACAAAGCCAATGCAACCAACATTAGAAGGGAAGTACAAAGCTGGGGAACAATTTTTACCACAAGTGCCTCTCTGATAAAGGCTTCATTTCTCAAATACATAGCAAACTGAGTCAAATTTATAAGAATGCAAATCATTCCTCAATTGAGAAATGGTCAAAAGATATGAACAGGCAGTTTTTAGATGAAGAAATTAAAGCTATCTATAGGCATATGAAAAAATGCTCTAAATCACCATTTATTAGAGAAATGTAAATTAAAATATATCTGAAGTACGACCTCATACCTATCAAATTGGCTAATGTGACAAAGCAGGAAAATGACAAATGTTGGAGAAGATGTGGGAAAACTGGGATACCAATGCATTATTGATGGAATTGTGAACTGATCTAACAATTCTGGTGGGCAATTTGGAACTATGCCGAAAGTGTGACCAAACTGCACATATCCTTTGATCCATCTGTATCCCAAGGAGATCATAAAAAAATGGAAAAAGATCCACATGTACAAAAATATTTATAATAACTCTTTTCATGGCAGCCAAGTACTGAAAACTGAGGGGATGCCCATCAATTGGGGAATAGTTGAACAAATGTAGTATACACATGCAATGGAATACTATTGTTCTATAAGAAATGACGAGCAGGCAGATTTCAGAAAAAGCTGGAAAGACTTACATGAACTGATGCTGAGTAACTGATACACAGAACTGATACACAGTAACAGCAACATTGTACAATGACAAACTTTGATAGACAACTCATCAGCAATAACCTACTCTAGAAAAACTCTCGACTATATCAATTAAGAATCCAAATGAAAACATTAAATGGATTATATTAAGGAGGCTACAAAAATATGCATAGATTATTCTCTTATCTTGTATTTGTTCATTTTTGAAGAGTACTAATGACTTCATGAGAGTAATGCCTTGACTTGTGAGTAATTGGATTTAAGTGAGGCAGAGCTTCAAAAAGTCCAGTGGCAAGACAAGTGGCAAGATGACTGGTGATGTGTCAACGTAATATAGTGGGATAAATTCAGAACTATTTAAATGACTGGGCTTAAAGACCAGCTATTAATGGCTCAGTGTCAACTTGGTACTGGAGTTTATATGAAGGTAGAATACCTAGAAGAGATGGTGGTATGATGTTATATTGGGGGGCTTGTGTTTCCACGATCCAGCTAGCAGCTTCTGTGGGGGTACAAGATCCACCCACAACTAGCACCCAGAAAACTGCCAACAGCACAGTTTCTTTTGATCTGCTTAGCTAAGGAAAGCAAGGTTAAGGGGTTGGCAAGCTTACTTTAATTCAGCATGCAAATATTCACTTAGTTCAGGGGAAAAAGCCAGCACACTGAACTTCAGAGCAAAATACAAACAAATTACAAACATCAACAGACAGACCCAATACAATTCATAGTTACCAACATCTAGGTTCAACCCAGGAGCTCGGGACAAGCTGGCCCAGAGTCACGCACCACCACTGCTGTAGGGAGGAGCTCCAAAGAAGAGAGCCAACCCCTGGTTTTATATCTTTTTCAGGGTCAGGGGCGAGTCACACATGTGACTCACCCTCATGACCTAGAATCGTCACAAAGAGGTGACTTAAACCCATGCGGTCTAAAAGCCTCTGCAGTCCCAGACATGTAAACTAGACCCTCCCTGGAGTTAGCCCCACCTTGGGCCCCACCTTAGTTGCCAATCCACATCCACTAAGGTTTTACACCTAATAGGGGTTTGGGCCTGGGGCTTAGCACCTAGTAAGGCTCAATGAAATACACTGAATTACTCAAAGGGAACAAAAGCCAAACTATTCAAGGGCACTTGGTTGAACTAAGTGCTGAGGAGCCCATTTTGCTTACCAACACAGCTTGGGATGGAGAAGAGAGGGGAACAAAGGGCAGCCTTCTATAGCCAGCCCAGTCACTGATGTTTTCATTCCACAAAGGTGCCCAGTGATAGGAAGTTTAAACTGATTCCTTACCATGATTTGACTCATCACCTTTTATTAGAGGAAATAGAACTTCTGGTGTACATTTGCCGACTTAAGCTAGACCACAAACTAAAATGTATTTGTGACCAGTCAAGGAGAAAGAGTTAACAGAAAAGTTCAGAGAAGAGTGAAACCAAAGAGTTCTGAGAGTACGCTACATCATAACTAGGTCTCTGTCTGTTTTTGTATAGCCTGGCTGAGAAGGCCTTTGGAAAATAAGGCTTCTCAAGATGGCTATTGCCCTCTCTATAGATGAGAATGAAGGGATATAGCCTCTGGAAACCCCCTTGAACTCTCTTTGAGTCTTCCCACTTGATGTGGCATTTGGCTGAGGCATCTACCCATCCCAGTCAACAGGCCTTCCATTGTCTGCACCTGGCCTGACCCTAGACTTCCCACACTTTATCCTATTTAGACCTTATTCTCCCTTGGCCACATTATCTAGGTCTCTGGCATTCCTGGCCCTTCTCTGTTACCTCACAGTCACGCCAGACTATTGGCCTTTCCAGTCAAGATCCTTCCTAGACCCATCCTCCAATCACCCCAGACTACTTGGCCAATCCTAGATTCCTTCTACAGTCTTTCTGTATATAAGATCCATCTTGGCCTCCATTATGGTGCTCAGATTCAATCTGTCCTACTTGTATTAGATATACAAATACTCAGATTCCTTAAGAGTCTAGCCAATGCTCAGATTCCTTAAGAGTTTGGCCAATATGGTGGATTTTTAGAATCATGCCTACCTATCTGTGATTTAAGAAACTTTGTCTTTGGCTTAAAGAAAGCTTGGGTTGAATTCATTTTGGCAGGACCCATGTGTCACTGTTTTGGGGTCCCAGCATCCCTAAACCTCAACAGAGAAGACTGCTAATGATAAAACCTCTTAGATGGAAGACAGAGTAGAAGGTGATTGAGAAGATAAGGGCTATATCTAAGACCCATTAAGAATCTGAATGTACAAACTGAGAAAGTGAATTTAAAGAACTAAAGTCCTTCATTCATCAGGTTGTAATCATCCCAGCAGAGGAGAACCTTATTAACCACACAAGTCCTAAGGGTCAGAAAAGGTACTTGTAGAAATGGTTAATCCACTAGCTCAGCAAAGTTGTGATTTCTGCCAAAAAGAAACAGATAAAACCAGTGAGGAGCATCTGAGTGAGATGCAATAATGTGTCAGGTAGCAGGCCAAGCAGTGAAGAGTAATTCAATTAATTCAATTGATGGAGTACAGGCCCAAGCCAAGACCTTTACCCCTTACCCCAAAAGAATTTGAGTCTCTTTTGTCTACAGACTCTAGAAAACTCCACCTTGAACTTTCCTAGAATCTTCCCACTTGATTCCCTTTAGTCCATAACCTTTTCATTATCACTATGCCCAAATCTCTGTTATCCTAAACCTAGCCTAGGCCTCCATTGTCTGTTATCTCCAGGTAGCCTTCAGCTACTTCCCACCCTAAATCCCATTCTCTTAGTTCCTGGAATCTGACCTCTAGTCACCCCAGTCCCATCAAGATCCTTCTTAGACTCCTCCTCAAGATCCTCCCTGGACCCCTCCTCACATCATTCCAGACTGCTTGGCCACTCCTAGATCCCTCCCACAGTCTTTCTGTATATAAGATCCATCTTGCCTCCATTAAAGAACTCAGATTCAATGTAGCTCATATTCAATCTGGCCCTCTTGTCAATACAAAGTGTCACAAATGCTCAGATTCCTTAAGAGTCTATCCATCATGGTGGGTCTTTAATAAACTTTGTTTTTCTTTGGCTGAAACAAAGCTTGGGTGGAATTCATTTGGGCAGGACCAAGCATGTCACTTATTTGGGGTCCTAGTACCCCTAAACCTCAACATAATTAGTCAGACATAGACAACTTGGCAGTGTTGGCAGTTGCCCTGCCTTGTATGCATTATATATTTCTCATGAGCAATATGCCTAACACCTATGCAGGTCAACTGTTCCCATCGCATGTGTCTATATTTGTGGGAGAATGAGCTCAAAGTTTATGAGGAAAATTCTCTATACTTAACATGTTCATTCATTAGCTGACTTCACTTCACCTCCCAGGTCTATTTTTGACTTTCTGTACTTTGTCACCCTTTTCTCAATTAATATCCCACCCAATAATTCCTTTCGTGAAACTGAACTCCTTACCCTGAAATATTCATCCACCCCACCAGGTTTCTCACCTTGGAATTGACTGAAGCTTCCCTGGTCTCTATTCCCAGCCTGCGGCTGATCAGACTTTGTCAATTCCAGCCTCTAATTATGATTTCTTTAGAGACTTTTGTTTGTTATGTAATACAACTTACCTTGTGAAACTGAGATGCCTAACCCCTCCTATAGGCAGCCTAGTCATTCTCTCTGCCTTAGTACCTCCTATAACCCTCATTCCCAGCTCTTTCCTTGTATACATCTGTATCTCCTGTGTGGCACCCCAAGCTTCAACTCACTTGCCCTGATTAAAGACCTCCATTTGTCACATTGACTAGTCTCATTAAAATTCAGGTTGATGGAATATATATCTTCCATGTCAGCCTTCTCTCATTGGTGAGTTCCTTAAGGTCTCCATTTTGCAGAGGGGTCAAGGTCAGCCAACCTTCATTCCCTTCTAGATTCTGTTTCTAACTTTCCAGACTTGCATTAAGTCTCTACTTGGGTTTCTTGCCCACCCACACCTCCTCTTCTTTTCACTGCCCTTTTGTATAGTGTCTTCCCCCATTAGAATATAAGCTTGAGGTCTGGCACTGTCTTTTTGCTTGTATTTGTATTCCCAGTGTCTGGAACTTAATAAGTGCTTAATAGATGTGTGTTGTCTTGTGTTGCCTTGCCTGGTTAATTAAGGGTGTATTCTGCTTAACTAATTCAAGTAGACACATTGATGAAGACTTGTGGGCTAGAGTTCGGAGAAGAATCCAATGCACAAAATTTCTAAAGTAATTAATTGAGAGGCTTAAATTAAACCACTCTGCACCATAAATTTAAGGATAGTTAAAATGTGATCAAGAGTGTATGTAATAACAGAGCTTTTTATTTGATATGTGAATATTTTAAAAATTATGTCATTAATTTACTCAGAAAAGCTTTTAGCAAAACATAACACTCTAAAGTTAAAAATGCTAGAAAATATAATTTAAAATTTTCCCTAATATGATAAAGAGTTTAAACATAAAACCAGGGCTTAGAATTATTTACAATAGAGAAACATTTAAAACTTTCCCAATAATATCAAGGTAAAAAATGGGATGATTTCTGTCTCTACTTTTATTGGATATAGTACTAGAAATGGTAAATATTATGTGAGAAGTAATTAGGAAAATTAGCATAGGAATAAGGAAAGAAACATTTCCATTTACCAAAAAAATGTAAATTTATTTAGCACACCTTAACAATTAAAATAAAAAATAATCAAAAAATAATATATAATTCTATAAGTATTTACAAACCCAGGAAGAAGAGATAGAAAAATTATATTCCAAATAACTACAAAACTCAGTTGATGTAGATACCCTTGGGACTTAATATAGCATGAAGATCCTTTTTATCTCATGTATGAGCTCAATAAATTTTTTCCCATGTTTAAAGAATTCTGGAGATCACCATTCACTTGAAATCCTAACTAACAAGATACCTCTAACAAAGATTATTTTTTTCTATATCAACTTTGAAGAATACATTAGCTCACAGAAAAATATATTTAATGATAGGGCTAAAAAAATAAATGATAATAAAGATTGCTCCTCATGCTCACAGGGTACATTTGTACAGGAACAAGTTTGCACATAGGAGAATGGAGGGAAAATGTAGGGGAAATATGAGGCCAGGGATATCGATTCATTAGTCAACCAATTCATACCTTTAAACTGCTGATGTTCTCTGGTGCTGTCATTGTGCTACTCTGCTAAGTGTTATGTCCTTTCTCATCAGAATATAGTTCTATTATTTTCTGGGCATCTATGGTGTTTGCTATGCTACTCTCTGGAATTTGACAGTCCTACTGATGCTTTGGTCAGATCATACCTGCTGAATTATATTCAGTTCTGCGGCTGACTATATTAACATAGAATAATATATTATATTTTAGGAAAGATTTTGATAAATTGCATTGTCAAATGTATGATAATCAGGATAGTGAGGGTCTTGAATAGACTGAAAGGGAATATAAGTCTTTTTAGGTATTTGGAGGCTTATGTGACAGAAAATTTAGACTTTTTTTTTCCTTGGCTCCATAGAGAATACTAGGATCTGGGTTGGAATTTGCAAAAAGCACATTTAAACTTGATGTAAGGAAAGGCTTTACACAATAGAGCTTTTCAAAAGTGGAATAAGTTGCTTGGTAAGGTTTTCACTTGTGGTCTCCAAGCAAAAGCTAGATGCCACAGGTTGGTTGTAGAAGAGATTTTCTTAGATATGAATTGTAAGAAAAGAAGCTCTGAAGTTCTTTCCAATTCTGATTCTATGACCATCAATTAGTAAGGGCAAATTTAAAAAAAAAGTTCAGAAGAAAAACACAAATAGGAAGACACTTGAAAACAGCTCCATCAGCTTCAACATGGTCTATTCAAATGTCCTATTCATCCCCTCCAAGTGCAAGAAAACATATTTACCTTTACTATCACTAAAAGTGATTTCTCCAAGGTTACCACTGATCTTTTAATTTTTAAATCCAATGATCTTATCTCAATCATCTTTCTTGACATCTCTGTAGCCTTTAACACTACTAATCACCACCTTCTCCCTGGGTTTCAAGGATGCTATTCTCTCCAGATTCTTCTATTTCTTTTTTGACTGCTTCTTCTCAGTTTCCTCTGTGGGATATTCATCTAGGTGACACATACTAATCATTGGTGACCCACAAGGATCTTTCCTAGATTCTCTTCTATTGTCCCTATATGCTACTTCATTTCATGATTTCATCAGCTTCTGTGGATGGAATTATCATCTCTATGCTAATAATTCTCAAATCTATCTAGCTCATACCTCTAAGCTGACCTCCAATCTTCTATCTCCAATTGCCTTTCAGACATCTTGAATTGTATATCTAGCAGATATTTTAAACTCTCTTTCTCTGAAAGTGGGTGCTAAAGAGAAATCATTGGTTAATTTTTGCTTTCATATCATGTGAAGTTCCAACATATGTGCTCTGTGGCTGGACAGACTGAGATATATCCAAATGTATTCAATCATACTGTTGAATTTTCCACATGTAGCAGAATGTTCCGTCAGTTCTCCTAGTGTGCTGGGAATCATTAGGTATATATCATTATAATTACTAATCTTGTTTTCTGAAATGTTTTGAAGTTGTCCCTTATGGTAACCATTTCTTAAATTCTCAGAATGCTTATATGTAGATTAATCATCCATTGTTTTTCTATCCAGTGAGTTAAACTTTAAATCTCAAGATAGAGTCAGAATCTTATACTCTAGTTTACAAATGATGTAACTTCTTTTTTTCCTTTGCAAAAATTAAGACTTGGTCTTAATTCTCTGTTTATCTCTGCTCTTTTATTAAACCACTAAATAGCTATAAAAATTAATCTTATCAAATGCTATTTGCATTTCTCATGATTTGGAGAGATCAAAATCATCATTCAATATATTTGTTATTTTGTACTCCTTACCAGTCCTATCAGGAATTACCCTTGTCTGAAAATACTGTATAGCATTTAAACCTAAAATCTGTTCCCTGAACAAAATACTTTATCTCCTGACTGATTCTAGGATTTTTCATTGGCTGTGCCATTCATGCTTAGAATGCTGTCTCTCCTCCTCTTTGTCTCTTGTCCTCTTGGACCTCCTTTGTGCCTAGCTAAAGACCAGCCTTCTATAAGGAGCCTTTCCCAATTCTTCTGCATCCAAGTGTCTTCCTTCTATTAATTTTCTCCAATTTATCCTGTATAAGTCTTGTTTGTATGTAATTGACGTCTTTCCCATTAGATGGTGAGATTTTTGAAAGAACTGTTGTTGTTTCTCATATTTGTTTGTGTTTTTTGTCTGTCTTTGTATCCCAATGTTTATCTCAGTGCCTGGCACATAGTAGGAACTTAACAAATACTTGTTGACTGAGTTATTGACTTCTATCACCTCTAAGACCTGTTTTCTACCATAAAGGTCTACTTATTCCAATACACTAGAAAAGTAAAATTTAAAGGAAGAAAATGAAACATGATTCATGTTTGTAATGATGTAAGTAGATTGTAACAATAAGGCGCTTAACATGATAAAGGAGACATGCTTCGGTGGAAAGAATAAGAGTTTTATGAGGACTTTGATTAAATCACTAGCTCTTTACCTCCTCGACTCTTAAAATTTCTAGTCTTCTGCAAGCCTTAGCTTTTGGCCTGTAACTAAGAGCAGTTTTTCTTGATTAGCATGGTTTCACAGTTTTTTAATGTTCTCTTGCTCCTTCTCCAATTATTATGTATATATTTAACTGATTATGTGGATTCCCTCAGTAGTAAGCTCCTGGAAGGAATATGTTGTTTTAACTGCTGTTTTCTTCATTTTCATTTTAGCATTTTATTTCCAGGTTACAGGTACAGTGCTTTTCCTATACTTGGAGTACAGTGGATTAAATTTGGGGCTATAGAAGAAACAAGTTCATTTATCCATTTTTATACATTTCTAAATTGATTATTTCTAAATACTTATCAGATGAAGTCAACAAGCATTTATTAAATCTTGGTATGTGATAGGCACTGTGCTTATTGTTAAATGTCATAATGTACTGTGAAATAATATGAAATGTCCTTAACACTTCCTGAATATTTCTTCAATTATAGTACTCATAGGAAATATCTCTGTAGTGCTGGCTCCAAGGTTGGTCATTTTTTTTTTTTTTTACCTCTTGCTATCCTCTAATAATTGCTTCTGATCTGCTTAATCTCGTTTTGCTTTCATCCAGCGTCTTGATTAACTTTTTTGTTACTCACATTTCTGCAATAGTTAACAATCCATTTACCAGTGTGTAATTTATTTTATTATTCATTTTATGATACACATAATGAAAGCCTTCTTGCTTGTCTTTCCAATTTTCCTAGGCTGCAAATTATTTGCAAATCATACATGGTGCCTCATAAACTTGGGAATCATATTTTAAATAAAAATCATTACCTACAACTCAGAAAGAGAGTTCCACATTTCTTCAGTGAATACATATCAGCTACTAAGCATCCTTCAGCCTTAACCTTTCTAACCTCAGTGATGATTTCGTTCTGAACTTTAAGGGCCATTTAAAAACGTTTTAAGTTTAATTAAGCCATTTGAGGGGATTAGAGAATTTGTTCACCCTCTGCTCTGCTAGATAAGTTTATTTACAGTAGCTTTTATTATTTTGTCTACTCTGATTCTAGAATTTAGAAGAGCTTAATTATCGAATGGTTTTGGTCAATGACCAGAAGGAAAAAGGTTTCAAGGATTTCTTCCTCTTCAAAATGGAATGATAAGAAGGAGGGAGTAAGGTGGCTCATTTAGTTCCTTTCCATTAAACACTTTGAAATGCTGTATATTAAATTTGCTCTTTCAACATTGAAGCTAAATTTCATTCATTAGCTGTAGCAGTGGAACCAGTAACACAAATGTTTTCATTAAACTGTTTTTTTTTTATCAGTGTTGAGTTTAGGGTATAGGATTGAGGGCTGAGGGAGAGATTTGCCTAACACCACCAACAACCAAGAAATACTTTTAGGAATAAATTAAGAGATTTTTGGGTGGAATCTTTCACAAATGAAAATGTCTGCTAAATTCAGTGGTCTGACTTTCTTGTACTATGAGCTGTATCAAGAACACATCAGTTTCCTGTCCTCCCTGGACTCTTTCATGTACCAGTTGAAATCCTATCACCTAAAAGTAGCCTTTCCTGATCCCCCATCAATTCTTTCTTCTGACATTATCTCCAATTTAACCTGTCTAAATCTTGTTTATATATAGTTATTTCCATATTGTCTCTCGCACAAGAGGTGACCTTGACATCAGACAGGTTTTTGATTTGGTTTTGATTTGCCTTTCTTTGCATCCCTAGCACTTAGCATGGTACTTTACACATAGTACAGGTATTCAATTAATGCTTCATGACTGCTGATTGTGATTTGAGAAAAGTAACAGTTTGGGAGGTTTGGGGGTCGTTTATTTTTGATTTTCTTTGTATCTCCAGCTCCTGGAGTGTTGTCTGGCACATGAAAGGGGATTGAAGTGGATTCTGTGATTTAATGACCATTATGGAACCTATGGCAGTTTGGTAGAGAGTGTATAGACTGCTGGGCCTAGAATTGGGAAGGTCTGAGTTTAAATCTGGCCTCAGACATTTTCCTCATCTGTAAAGTGAGCTGGAGAAGTAAAGCGAAAACCATTCCAGTATCTTTCCAAAACCCCAAATGAGGTCACAAAGAGTCAGATATGATTGAAACAACTTTGCATGCTAAATTCTTTTGACTTTTTTTTAGTAACCTGAAGACATTTTTTAAAATCATAGATTCAGAATGAAAAGCACGCTGAAAGGCAATTTAGTTGACTTTACAGATGAGGAAACTGATGATCAGAGAGGTGAAAAAATTTATCCAAGGACTCATGGGTAGAATGTGGCAGAGCTAGGATTTCAACTCAGATCATCTGCTTCCAAATTCAAAACTAATTTATTAAACTAGATTATGATTAGTTTCACATGTGACTAAAAGTAGGTTAAATACTTTGCAAACATCATTAGTACTATAGTTATTATATAGTGTGTAGGAATAATAACCAGGATTTATACCACATTTGAAAGTTTGTAAAGTTCTTTATAAACATGATCTCATTTTATCCTTACAACAATACTAGGACATAAACACTGTTATTAACCTTATTTTACAGATAAGGAAACTGAGGCTGAGAGGTTAAGTTACTTGTGTATTTTATTATGTGTGTATTGTGTCTATATAGACATTATGTGTCTAAAGCTAAAGGCTTCCTGACTTCAGGTCTAGCAGTCTATCCTCTCTACCAAGTATCTGGCCAGAGAAATACAGAATTTAACCTTCTTAAAAACAAAGGACTTTTCTCTGACATCTGCTTTGTGTTGATTTAAGTTTCAGTAATGGTAAAATTTAATTCATGCAACATTCTAACTAAGCATTGTATAGTGGAAAAAGAATTGGATTTGGAGGAAGGACCTTTAGTGTACCTGGTTCTCAAAATCTGGTCCTGATAGTTTATCTGGCTCTGAAATAGCTTTTAAACTCTCTAGGCCTCAGGTTTGGGATTTTTTGGGGGGAGGAGGAGGAGGAGGAGGAGGAGGAGGAAATAAGATTATAAATGGATACAGGGGTGGGAAACCTACAGGTGGTCTTGAGGCCACAGGTTCCCCTTGCCTGGAGAACATAAGACTTGGAGTCAGGAAGATCTGAGTTTAAATTTTGCCTCAAATGCTTATTAATTATGTGCCCCTAGGCTATGTGCCCCTTTGAGCTTAAGTTTCCTCATCTTTAAACTAGGCATAATAATAACACCTGTATTAGGTCTATTGTGATGTTCAAATGTAATAATATAAATATAGCAACAACAAAATAAAGTATTTTGAAAACCTTAAGATACTATATAAATTTAAGTTATTTTAATCTTTGCCTAGCTCACAAGATTTTGCTGTGGAAAGTGCTTTTTAAACAGTCAAGTACTTTATAAATGTATTATTTCTTACTTTGACAATTGGAAATCTCTATTATTATCCTACAATTTCAATGGTATAATAATGAAGATGCTGTCTACATTCAGAGAATTGATAAATAGATGTATGGAATGATTGATTTTACATATGCATACATATTTGTGTCTAATGACAGATGTCTCTAGGGCAGGGGAGAAAGAAAAAAGGGAAAAAAGTTACAGTTTCATGTACAATCATCTTTTTTTTCTATTCTACTATGTCATGGTTGTTTAATTTCTTAAATTCAAAATAAAATTAAAAAGCAAGCCAAAAAAAATAGTATAATAACGATGATAATGATGACATTGCATTCATAATGATTGCCTTGAGACATTAAAAGATCTAGAGGCTATTAATCTTCAAAAAAACCTGAAAGTGTTTACTATAATTTCAGCATGAATTTAACATGGGTGTGTTTTAGTTCTTCACAAAATTAGTTATTTGTATATTTGGCACATATGGGAATCATGTGAGGAATGGCTAAAAAAATTTTAGTACATGAATAAAATGAATTATGCAGTAAGAAACCATGATGAAGAATTCAGAAAATGAACAAATATGGAATGACTTGAATGAACTGGCTCATATTAAAGAAAGCAATTACTACAAAACTTTAAATAGAAAAAAAATCAAACCAGAATTCAGATAATGTACAATGAGCAATCTTGATTTTCAAAGATGCTGAAACATCCAGTTATGCACCTTCTTAGTGTTGTGGGTTATGACTGCAAAATCAGGCTTATTTTGCCAGATAGCCCATGTTTCTATTTTCCTTAACTTTTTGTTTGTTTGTTACAAAAGAGGATTGTATTAGGAACATTGGTACAGGATTATAAAGCTATAACAAAATAGGCAAAATAATGTTTTATGTAAATGTAGCAGATATCAGAGTCCAAGTTATATATTTATTTTTCTGTATTTAGACCATTGTGTTTACAACCCTGTTGATTCCTCTGAAAACAGTTGCATTGTTAAAATATTCAGGGTGTTTCCATTGCAATAGTAACACCTAATAAGACCCCAGTTGTAGGGTAGAATGGACATGGAGTCAAAAGAACTGAGTTCAAGCTTAAGTTCTATTATTTACTTGCTATTTGAACTTGGACAAGTCATTTCCATTGCATGAGTTTCATTCTTGCTTTCTGCCAAATGAGGGATGGAGTAGGGCTGATATAGATCATTGCTAAATGCCTGTCCAGGTATAACGTTCTGGAATTCAATGCCCTATCAATCAACTGTAAACATATCATTCAGAAGAAAAAAAAGTAGTGAACTCAGGTCCAAGAGAAAAATGGAACCTATTACTTTGGCTGTTTAATATAGTTTGAAAACCTAGTAAGTCGGTGGATTTAATCAAGTCTAAAGATTAATGTTTGGGAAGCTTGCAAAGGATTAATGAAGGGACATGAACACATGACATGAGAGAACACTGAAGGAAGCAAATATGTCAAAAACCACTTGTACTAGCCTGGATATACATAAAAGAGTCTATGCAGAGGTGATGCAATTTTGAGGGGTTTATCCTGAAGTTATTTCACAATTTAGAACAAAATCTCAAGCCTTATTTTTATTGATATTGAACTCTTCATCCCATCCCCCACCCCCTACTCCATAGGCCAAAATATCTTATCAATGCAAAAGCATTTTGGTGCTGACAGATTTGCATAAAAAACATAAGAATGAAAGTGAGGTTCACCTTTTATTCTTGCTAAAGTTCATTTGCAAGCTTAGTCAGAGAAGATCTTGGGATATTTTATTCTTTCTGTTTATCTGCATTCCCTAAGCTGAGAGTCCCACTACCCAGATACATGTCAAAAGAAAAAGAATGAAGTACAACTACTAGAGAGCCATCCCAAAATACACTAAGCTTGAATATTGGCGCAATACTCTGCCAGGCATTTTTTAATTGGATGCAGTCATTATAACCAAAGTGCTATCAGCCTGCCATTATCAGGGAGAGGTTCTGGTTGTGTACCTAGAAGAGTAGAGCTAAGATGGGCAGCAAGTGGTCCTGGGGAGATCACCCCAAAATTTAAAGGACCAATGCCGAGTAGAGTGGATGCATGCTCACCATTATGAGGCCATTTTAGGTCAGCAGAGCACTCACTGTGATTATTATGTTCTGAAGTCCCCAGTAGGTATGATATGTAACATGAGAGCAATGTGATGTCATCACCGGAAGGCATTGGTGCTTCAACAGTGTCAGTGACATGGGTTTCTCTTCCATGCATGTGCACTGGCTATAAATGTTTTCAACCTCTATGCCTCTTATATATGGTATCTGCATTTGGGGGACAGTGTGTTCTAGGTTTAAGAAGTGGTAATATTATCTTATTTTCACTTTTTGCCCCATGTTACTTTATTAAATATCTTTACTTTGAAATAATTTTGCTCTCTAGATGAGTAAAGAAAAAGTAAACAGAATGAGGGCTTATGAGCTGTGGTTTTGAGAGTGTGCGGACCCACAGAGTAACTTGAACATATGCTGATTATTCTGGAGTCTCAACATATGACAGGCATACCACAGGTACTGTACTAAATAATGTGATAGAATATTAATCACACCAATCAATAAACCTATTTCCCAATTATGATAATTGTGATTTTTGAAATCCATTGTTGAATGTTGTAGTATAAGTTATAGAACTCAATATAAAATCACATGGGCTAAGTGTTCCTAATGATAATAAACATATAAGTAATGACAAACAGTCCAAACTTTTCCCCTGTTGTGACTCAATCTAATCCTATGTCAAACTTGTCAATCATTGTGACTCCTAATTGGATAAGGCTCCTGGCCTATTGCAGCAGCTGCCCCTTTTGGTATTGATAAGGGACTCCACCACCTCTGGGTCTAACTGGGAATCTTCCTCATACCTGGCATTGATGACCTTTCTCAACTTCATTTTTAAGGTATAGAATTTCTTCATTCAGCTTCTATTCTGAGCACGTACCCATCTTGGCACAGTACAAGTCTCTGTCACATAAGTGACAACGGCCCTGGGTGGTCAAATCTCTGTGTTGATATAATGTGTGAGTGCGCATGCATGTGCACATAATTTCATTTTTGCCTGTTACTGCTCCTTATTGTAATAAAGCTCATGCTTGTATTAGTTCCCCAAACACCAATTTTCTGAAAATTCTAGAACCTGAATCATTGCTCTAGTTTGAACTGAGACCAAAAAGAGCATCCATCAATACAAAAATTTTATAAGAATTATCTGCATGCTGTACTTTGAGTACATACTTGATGTAGCTTGAGAATTGAATAGGAAGGCTCTTACAAATGATATTCTTTAGTAGAGTACACCTTTACAATCAAACAGTTGAGTGAAACGTGTATTAAATGCAAAATTCCACTATGCTTATCTTTTGTTAACAGTTTTTAAAAAAGTATTAGATTTGATAGAAGAAAATTTTATCTTCAAAGTTCTCATCTAAAAAGATATTTCTAATGCATATGTGAAAACCCTACATTTTTTGTGCATGAATAGTATGACCACAATAAACCTTTAATAAATAATATCTAGTGAAATATAAAAGGAGATTCATAATCACCAAGGACATGTGTTTTCATCATGGATAAAGTCCAGTTCAAAGTTGAAATTCAAAAAGGATTGCCTCTTTATCAAGACTTCTTAACTTTTTTTCAGTATCATGGAAATCTTTTGGCTAATCCTTTAGTCCTCTCTTCAAGGGAAAAAGAAAATTAAGTGCACAGAAGATACATAGCATTACAAAGAAAACCATTTTATTGACATGAAAATGTAACTTTCCTCTCCCATGGTCATATTCCCCTTGAAATTTATCCAGAGACCCCTAAGTAAGAAGTCTTGCACTAAAAATTGAAGCTTCCAATATGGTCATGCTTGTGGATGGTGTACTGATTGCCATCTAGCCTGGGCTCATTGAAGACTATCCTGAAAGAGATTCATAATCACTGTTAAAAAATTCTTCCTGTCTACCCACTGGGAAACACACATGTAAGTGGTTGAAGAAGAACTCAGAGACAGTCCATCAGAACACGTATTTTTGACAGGTACTGCACTTGGACTGTACTTCTGAGCTGAGAATTGAACTGAAGAAGTAGTACAGGTTTAATTTTTTTCAGAAAAAAATATGCAGTGATTTTAGTAACTCAAAATATCTGCTCAAAACAAGTGATGAGCTTTTGAACATTATTCTTCTTCTACACTGTGAAATATTATTTGATTCAAAGATTTTAAATTGATGATCAACCAAAGGGCAATGGAGAGGTGCATGGTGGCCTTCATTAAGTTAGACCACAATATTAATAAATAATTAAGCTAGAAAATTGGTATAAAAGATGTCCACATAAGAGATATGTGACCAGCACAAGAGGTAGTGAGTGAGTGTAGTAGTGATAAAGACAACCAATGAATACCTCTATGCTCCAATGAAAAACAAACAAAAACATAATCATAAAAACATATTATGAATATAAAATATAATGGAATATAAAAAGCCTGCCAGAATTCTGGGTAGAAGATTTATGGAGTATATGGATAAGAGGTCAAAAAGGTACGTATGAGTTGAGTTCTGCACCATTAGTGCTAACACACACATTGATGGCATTGCGTGTCCATTAAAATAGTGAAATATGCTACACACATTAACATAGAAGATTCCCATGGTGTAAGATGGACAGAAAAAAAAAAACACCCAATGTGGCAATTAAAGAAGCACACTTGTTGACATGATAGAATGTGTTTGTATGTAAAAATCATTATCATTATAATGATTTTATTATAAACTGATAGTTTTTTAGATACTAAGGGAAAAAAAAACTAATAAAGTTGTATCTCAGTACTGAGTTCATTAACTCAGACAAGAAAAGATAAGGGCAAATGCATTTCCAACAGTTGGTTCAATTTTATCACTGAAAAACTTAATTTCTAATTTGGGCAGCTAATGCTTACTTCAGGACATTATTTCTGATAATAAATCCATTGATTTTTATGACCACATCCCTATAACTAGATAGATATAATGTTATCATCTAAAGTAGTGAAAATAATGAGTATATTTTAAAAAGGCAGGGAATGGGGAAGAAGCATTAAAAGACCATATATTGGAAGAACAATAGAAAATTTTTAAAAAGAAAAGAAAATAAAGGAAAGGATGGATGTGAATAAAATAAAATATATAAAGAAATCCTATTGAAATTTCCCTGCATTTCCCAAGGCTAGGTTTATAAATTCAACCGCAATTTCCTGTCTGAACCATTCCTTTTTACCACATTGTATCTCTTAAAATCTATCTTAAATTTGATGTCAGTAGTTTGTGTCTCTCATTGATACCAATTAGTACCATGCACTTACAAAGAAAGAAGAGAAAATTAGACACACAATTTCAATAGCTGGGTGCATTTTTATTCTAAGGCAGATAGGAGACATGTTAAGAGACAAACTTTTGACTGTCATTAAGGCTATTTTTTAAAGATATGTAACATACAATTTCTTGATCAACATTAGCATCAGATTTCTATATTTCTACCTTAAGGGAG
Organism: Trichosurus vulpecula; assembly: GCF_011100635.1. Lineage (NCBI taxonomy): Eukaryota > Metazoa > Chordata > Mammalia > Diprotodontia > Phalangeridae > Trichosurus > Trichosurus vulpecula. The sequence continues at coordinate 144,901,436 of NC_050578.1, forward strand.
ATGTGATTCTATGGGAAATAGTCTGTACCCATTCATTCTTCAGCTTATGCACCAGACCTGAAATTGAGCTGTAGCACAACTCTAACTTTCAATTATCATTCCTCTAAAAGAAGATCACCAATGATTTGGGTAACTAAAACAACAAACAGCTAAAAATTCATTTGGGTTAACACTGGGATGCATGATGTTTCATTTCTACAAGCAAATGCACCTTTCTGTTTATTATTTACTTTTATCATGTACTATTTAAATGTAGTTAAGTATTAAAATGAGTTTGTCAGGTTAAGGCTAGCTTGCACATCCTGAGCATTAAAAAATTGATGAGGGGGAGGTCAATCTAGCTTTTTTTCTCTAATAAGTAGTTGAATTAATGCTATCTTTCCACTGCAAACTAAATAGAGAAAACACCTGGAACATTTAAGACAAACAATAGAATTAGTTGAACACTTTATACTTCTAATATTTCATATAAGTACACTTGTTTTTTTAAAGGAATTTAGAACTTCAGAATGAACTGTGCATTAAATATCTCCACTCTTATTTTTGAAAAGTGGCCTAAAATCTTTTTTTCTGTGATAGTTACAGATTCAGCATGATGTACATTTTGTTTAATGTCGCAGAATTTTTATGTCTAAATTTTAAAACAAGGTCTTCCAAAACTGACAGCATGGTTTGTCAACCTTTTCAAAATGATATGCCAAGTCTTCATTTCCTTTCCTACAAGCCAAAACTAAGGGAGATAGGAATTACGATATGTGGAACCTGTCCAGGGGCTCTGACTAGCTATTTAGCAGAAGTGAGTTCAGTATGTCCCTAGGGGATGTTATTTTAATCATTGGACCCTCAAGAATTCTGTCACCCAGGAGCCCCTAGTTTGAGAAGAGGGTCACTAATTCAGTAAGTGATGTGTTATGAGTTCTGAGCACAATTTGTTTGCCAAAGAGTCATCTCACACACTACCTTCATCACAACATCTACAAGAGGCTGAAGTAAAGAAAAATAGAAACTTGTAGATTTTTATAACTAGATCTTTTAAAAAAAATGAAAATGGCAAAATTTGCACTGAGCTTTACAGGAAAGCCTACAACCTTCATTCTCTAAATCTGAATTTTCATTTGAAAAATCAGCCCTCTTAAGTGAAAAACTCAGTTTAGCACTATTGGTTTAATTTCTCTCTTACCAATTTGAACTTAAGAAAGATTCTGCAAAATATATGACAAGAGACAGGCAAAAAGTTCAGTGTTTCTACATTTCTTACTAGATTTCTGGAGTCTATGGAGTATATAATTTTCTTTGACAAAGGTGTTGTTACATTTCAGCCAAAGTATACAGCAGAATTGAACCAGATAATCTAGGCTCTACATTAAGGGTCTTTGGTGAAATTGATATGGCATCAGTTATGTGGCAGAAAATGCTCAAATCAAAAAACAGGACAGTAAATCAGCATTCTCAGTTCCTTTTCTTTTGTTGCCATAAACACAGAAATGGTAACAGGTTTTTTTTTAAGCTAACTTGAGGAGGATAAAGATGGACCAGTTTTAAAGAAAGCAATGCATGAAAAATATTTTGCTAAATTTAAAGTGCTTTAAAAGTATTATTGTTGCTATTATTATTATTTCATGACCTCATTGTGGATTAGTGGTTAGAGCTGGTACAAAGCCAGGAAGATCTAGATACAAGTCCTATCTTGCTGTGCAGCCCTGGATAAGTCATTTAACTTCTTAACCTCAAGGATCTTTGCAAATCTATAAAAAAAAGTGCAGAGATGATGCCAATATGAAATGTGTGAATAGAATATGCCTCCTCATTTAACAATTCCCCAAGTCTATAAAACCATAGGTCTGAGTTCCATCCTATAAAGTAACCTGGAAGTAAAAAACTTCATATAAATATAAGGATCAGGAATATAAGGTGGTTAGAAACAGTTCTTCTTTCACTGGAAATGCAATTTGTTCATAAACAAGAGTAAATAAAGCTGGTGGCCTGCAATTGAACCAGATGAATTAACATAATAGTTTTTGCTCTTTTTCTTCCCTAGCATGAGATTTACATGTGTTTACCCCTTGAATTATGCATTTTTATATCACCTTGTACTTATGTACATAATATTGTCCTCATGAAACCCCTTGATAACTGATTCTGAATCTGCTTGGTATATTATTATTCCCAGAATTAATGTGGATTCTTTGGGTAATCAATTATGTGAATCACAAACCAACACACTTCCATTACAACACTATCTACTTACAGACCATGCAAGAGGAATGAATCCAATAGCAAAAATACTTAATTAAGACAAAAGCAGAGCAAATAAGAAGGCAGAATCCAGTAGTAGAATCATTCTTTGCTCCATTCACAAATTAACTCATTCTTCTGAACATTTTGAAGTAGCGAATGAAGGAGGAAATTTCCTGGTCTGGATAAATTGATAAAGGAATATGGAAACTATTGCAGGGTTTGTGGGTAGATTGAGAAAGGAAATTATCCATCATTTCCTTGTCTTCTCTCAACAAAATCTTGGTGACTGGAATAGGGATGAATTTTGTATCCTTGGGGGGCAAATTCATGATAACACTGGCTCTGGGCTACCAGATTTTTCTATATAGAACAGAGTCCTTGTCCTCTATAGTCCTTGGAATGTAACCACTCCAGTTATAACTCTGGTATCATTATATAGTCATGTTCTAGTATATCCGACTGGCACAGTTCTATTCTCTGTTCAGATGAACTCAAGACTTCCCTTTTCAGTATTCCCCTTTCCATTCAGCTTCCAATCTGCTTTTAAAAGGAATTGTAGTTTGCTTATCTAGAGTGCACAGAGGCTAAAAGTGACTGAAACTCTCTAACTCAATTTGCTAATTGGGGGAAAAATAGATTTAACGTGGTCTTATGAGAGTATTTGTGGTGCCCTAGATCAACACATGAAACTTCTGGGGTTGACTCAGTGGCTAAGCCTATTTTTTCCCCCTTGCTACCTTAACTTCTCTCATCTTATGTCTCCATCAGCTTCCTGGGGAAAGGAATAGTAATTTCTACTTCTCTCCCCTTTTGATTTCTGTAATCAGCACTAAAACATTATTTCTTAAAGGATTTTGGACTATTAATCTAATAGACCAAAACTCCTTAAGGAAAGAGTATACTTTGTTCATCTGAAAGAACATTTTAAAAAACCTATTCTAAACAAACCTAAACAAACACAAATCAGAATTTTTTTTTTATCTTAGTAACTTTGGATTCTGTTATATAGTGGTTCCTCACAATTTATTTGTGATCTCTAAAACTTGACACTCCTGTCCATCATTCTTGAATCTCCTCAACCTAGAATTCTTTATTTTCTTAACACTCACTCAAAAGCATATATCTGAAGTCTTTCCTTATCCCCTCAATGGTAGACTTATCCTTTAAAATTACCTCGTGTTAATTTTGTATATATTGAGTATTTACTTATTTTTGTATGTGTCCTCTCTTCCCCATAGAGTAAGGACTTTGAAGGCAAAGACTATGAAGGTCATTGAGCATCAGACAAAATTTCATTTTCATCTTAGTATCACTTATGCCTAGCACAGTGCCTGATCCACGATAGGGGCTTGTTAAGTACTTGTTGATTGATTGGAATTAGCTGACTATCAGAACCAAAACCCAAGGCAGGGTGACCATGGCTTTGCCTCCAGGCACAAAAATTTAGAGAATGCCAATAGCACTTATTCTCCTTCATTGGCTCTTAACAACTGTGTTTAGTACCTAGTTAGCAAGAATAATTAGTTAAAAATAGGAAATTTCTAACCGCATGGGTGGCCCAGGTGCCAGAAGTGTGAGTGGTGACTACTTACAAAAACCTGGTGTTAGGTGTTCAACAGTGTTAAAAATCAAAAGAGAGAAGGAAATCTATCAAGGTGGAGAACTACTTTATTACTTTCTCATAGAATGTAAATCAATTTGGATCTAAGTGAAGGACTAACTCATCCATCCAATGTAACATTGGTTAAATGAATATCTTTGTACCACTTTGTGTTTCAATTAGTTAATAGTTATGGAATGAACCTGGAAATGAAATAATTGATTTGTGAATTGGTTAACCACTACATTGCTTTACTCACTAAAATAGTTTACTTAATTGAGCTATTTTCAATGTGTGTAGCCTTTTTATGAAAGGAGAATAGTGTACCATAAACTTTCATTGAGGACTTATGTTATATAAATAATATGCAGTCATTTTACTACTAAAATATTCCTATTAACTTTCTCTTCTCTCTGCTTCTCATCTGAGTTCATTGATTTCCTGCTTCTGAGTTCCTGACTGTCTGGTTAGAGTATATTTACACTGCTGTCAGGATTTGGGGAAGAGGTCTTCTGCTTGACTTGAATAACTTAAACCCCAATTGATTATTCATCTGATTTGAAGAATGGGCAATTTCATGCAAGAGCATCAAATTCCTTTCTTTTCACAAATACGCCATCTGGCAGACACCTCTGGAGAATTAACTTTCTTCTTTGTTTCCTAATCCACTGGTATGACTGGAGACCTGAGTGAGTGGCTTTGTTATCAGAAGCTAACTCTGCGGCAGAATTGCCTTTCTGCTTTTGGCTTGGGTAATTACTGCTATACAGACAGAGAATATGCTCACTCACTATGAAATATGGAGTGATAGTTAAACACTGTCTAATTAAGTAGACAATATTAGAAACCAAATACCTCTTACTATGTAAACATATAGAAATAAGCACCACTGGAAAAATTATATATACAATGACTACAATAATATAAATAACAGAAGAACAACAGCAACAAAATCATCTAAACACTGATTTATTTTAATGACTAAGGTTGTCTGTGGAGAAGAATTGAGAAAATGTACCTCATTGCAGAGGTAGAGGGATATGTGTATGGAATGTAGTATATAATTTCAGACACGACTAATACATTGGTTAATTTTGGTGAATTTTTTCCTCCTTTTTAAATTTTTGTTATGACAAGGGATGACCTGGTGGTTAAGGAAAGGGGAAGGGATAGATTTGAAAATATTTTATTATTTTTAAGCATCAAAAAAAATGTTAAGTACATTTAGTATTGTGAGAATCAATAATCTAGTGCAGGGCTGTCCAAAATATGGCCTGTGGGCCGCATGTGGCCCACAGTGGGATTTTATGCAGCCCGCCTGTGGATTTTAATTTTCATGAGCGAAAAAATAAAATGATAATTTGCATGGAATACGTGTTAGATTTTTTTAATTCCATCCCTAATAAATAATCTCATTGATGTTAATTTTCTTTGGTGTTATTAAGCAGTATTACAGATGGAATGTATCGCACAGAATTTTCAATCGAACTGTGGGATGCATTCGGTCTGTAGGATGTAGACTAGTCAGTATGCACCTACCTTTATATTGTTGTGTTGTTGCTTTGTTGTTTTGTGTTTGTTTTTGTGCTTCAAGGCTTTGCCTGTCCTATTGAGGACACGCATTCCCCCACTTTCTGTTAGTGTACTGTATTTTTTATTCTGGGTGCGGCCCTCGAATAATTATTTTATTTTAATGCAGCCCTAAGATAACCTAAGGTTGGACAGCACCGATCTACACTCAGAGACACCTTTTAGATCAGTTCCCCTCATTATTCTGAGGACAGTTTTGTATATTTAGTATCTAAATGAAGAATAAAGACAAAGAAATTAGACAACTAGCCCTCTGGGTACTTTGGGACTGGTAGAAGTCAAAGGCTGATCACAATCCTGTTGGTAAGCAAAATAGGCTTTTAGCACTTAGTTGGCCTTTGTTTCCTTTGAGTAATTAAGTGTATTTCATTGAGCCTTACTAGGCACTAAGCCCCAGGCCCAAACCCCTCTTAGGTGTGGAACCTATGTGGGTGTGGATTGGTGACTGGGGTGGGGCCCAAGGTGGGGCTGGCTAAGGAAAGGTGCTAACTCCAGAGCCATGAGGGTCTTGAGTCTTACTAAGTGCTAAGCCCCTATTAGGTGTTAACCTAACCTATGTGGATGTGAACCTCCCAGGGTCCTAAGGGGAAGGACTAATTCAAAAGTCAATCATAGCAGCCTAAGTTCTGGTCATTCAGATGATGTTTGATGATGTCTGAAACCGTATAAGAAGAGAAGACAGAGCCATTTGCATAGGGCTCTCACTTGTGATGGTGCTGATGCAGAGACTCCCGGGCAGCTATAGCTAAGGAGCCCTCCAGCACGTAAACCCGGATGCTGAGACTTTGTTGAACTCTGGTAACTATGTATTAGGATTTGAATCAGACAAGGTCTGTCTGTTGATGTTTGTAATTTGTTTGTATTTGTTCTGAAGTTCAGGGTGCTGGATTTTTCCCCTGAACTAAGTGAATGATATTTGTATGCTGAATTAAAGTAAGCTTGTCAACCCCTTCAAGTAGCTTTCCTTAGTTAAGCAGATCAAAAGAGCCTGTGCTTTTGCAGCATGCTGGTAGCATTCTTGTAGTTAGGCTTTCACCCCCACAACAGCTGCTAGCCGGATCGTTGAAACAACAATCCTTTAAACAAACACATAAGACAGTATTTTAGTGACAATATGAGATAGTGGAAAGATGGGGATTTGGAGTTAGAAGACTAGACACGTATCTTTGCTAATTACCACCTGCGTGTACTTGAGCAAGTCACTTAACTTCTCTGGTATCTTCCTGCCCTCTTTGTAAAATGAAAGGTTTGGAATAGATGATTTCTGGGGTCCTTTCCAACTCTAAAGTTATGATCCTTAGGAGTCACATTTTCCCCCTTCATGTTACAAGAGGGAATTGTAGTTAAGTGTTTAACTAGAGGTTTTATCTAAAAAAAGAGAATTGGGATAATTTTATGTTAGGCAACTTTCTGTAATAATAAATCACCTGATAAGTTGCTGATCTGCATCAGTGGAATGTATATCCACAGCAGAAGTTCCTCATCTGGAAGAAATCACTGGCCCAGAGCAAACAGCAGCCAGTTGTTTTAGTCCATTTGTCTGAAATTTTATAAAAACAACATAAACATCTACATCATTGTTTTGATGCCAGATCTCAGGTATCTGACAGTATTAATCCAGTTGACTTAGGTGGCAGAATCTCTTGTCAGGCAATGTAATAAATGACATTTTTCTCTTAGTTAAGAAAATTCCCTAGTTCCTGAATCTTTGTGTAACTCTGTTCAATGTTTTTCTCCATTTTAGTGATTTTTTTTTTTACTATTACTTGAATAAATGAAGGAAGCAAGATGTGATAAGCTAGTTTTTTTAATTTTAATTTTTTTTATTTTTAGTTTACAACACTCAGTTCTACATAATTTTGAGTTCCAGATTTTCTTCTCTCCCTCCCTGCCTCCCTCCCCAAGACAGCATGGAATCCCATATATCTTCCACGTATAACTTTGCATTGAATTAATTTACACACTAGTCAAGTTGTGGAGAAGAATTATGACCAATGGAAGGAATCATGAGAAAGAAGAAATAGAACCAAAAAAAAACCCCAAAAGCAAAAACAAAAGAGAGAAAAAAAGGGGGGGGGGAAAGGTGTGCCTCAATCTGCATTCATACTTCATAGTTCTTTCTCTGGATGTAGATAGCATTCTCCATCTTGAATCCTTTGGAGTTGTGTTGCTGAGAAGAGCAAAGTCTGTCAGGGTTAATCCTCACAGAATCTAGTTTTAAGGAAGAAGTAACCTCTAGTATAAGTTGACATTTGACTGATTTTTTTTGTTGTGTCCAGTGAAATGTGCAGTAAGTTTAGCAGTTTAGACTTTCAATGCTTAGTGTTACTTTTCCAAGATACTGATAGAGCAAGCATGCTTTTACTTACCAGAAGAGAATTGGCCATTATATGTATTACATCATATACATACATACACACACTATGGGTATGAAACTATTGAACCTGCAAATGTGTTCTGCCTTTGGATAATCATCTTATTTTCACAGAATAATTAGAAGACTAGTCTTCTTGAGCTGTTGTTAATATGAATATAGGCAAGGCTCAGTACTTTGAGATGTCTAAACACTAGAGACAGTCCTTCAGACAAACGAACATGCTGGGACAAAGCATTGTAAAGGCAATGTGATATAGTGAAAGGAGCATGGTATTTGGAGACAGAAGATGTTAAGTAGGAACTAAGGTTTTACTATGTACTTACTGCCTGCGTGTATTTGAGCAAGTCACTTAAACTCTTTGGTACCTGAGTTTCCTCATTTGTAAAATGAGAGATAACTTTTGCAGTTCCTTGCAACTCTAATTCTATGATCCATAGGATTCACATTATATATTGATATCTATATCATAAACACCATATAGACAGTTGCAATTCAATTACATTGCAAACTTTAATTAAAATTTAAAAAAGAAGGCACACTCTCCTTTCACTCAGTGCTATGTACTAGTCAGACTGATCCCATAGGCAGGGAAAGACAGAAAAGGCTGCTGGTAGTTATACAGGCTATAGACCAAACACTTCAATTCTCTTAGAACAGCACAATTAATTCTTAGATGTTCAGTTAGCACATTTAGAGACAAATGAGAGATACTGAAGGTCGACACACTTTGAATAGCAAATAAAGAATTTAGGGTGGTCTGGGACTGATCAATAGTATTTCCTCCCTACACAGTCCCTTTGGAACCCATCAATCTCTCTTCCCACCTTGCCTCAAGTCAGATTCACTGAATTCTTTGGACTAGAAACCCCTTCCCCTGACAATCCTTTCAGGGTTTTCTCAACAAAATCATTCTGCCCAAGGGACAAAGTTTTAACTACAAACATGTAAACAATGGTTTCACATTCCACCTTGCCATATAAACTGGAATCTCTAAAATCTTCACCAAATGGTACTAAATTTGTAAAGCCAGCTAGGCCTTTGCCCCTTCAGCTACAAATCAGTAACAGTTTAAGCCACTACGGAAACAGCCTTGTGGCTCTGGCCCTTTCCCAGATTTTTCCTTTGTAGTGTTGGTGCTGGCCCACTTGGTGGCAGTCTTGTTCTAGTACCTTTGGCTCTTCTGAATAGAATAAATCAGCTGGGGAAATGCCATCTATAGTCGTTCCACTTTAATGTGAGCTCCCCAGATAGAAATTCACCTGTTTAATTGATAAAAAGAAATACAATCCACTAATAACAACAGCCCAGTGGTAAACTGGAGCAAGGAGGGTACTCAAAATGGCAACATTTGCAAATTGCCCTACAAGTGAAATCTCTTCAAACAATCCTTTCCCAGGCCCATATTCAGTTCTTTCCCTTGTGCTCCACGTTATTCAGTTTTTCAACAATTTTCAGAGGTTTATGGCTCTAAACATCAGGCCCTTAGAGGTTTGATAATGAGCATTGACTCTTCCTCCCTCCCTTGTGCCAAAAGCTAAGAACACATTTTCTAAGCTCTCTTTTTCACAGCCACTAACAGAGTATAGGAACAAAAAAAGTGGAACTGATCTGAAATCCTTTGAGATCCCACATGATTGAAGCCCTGCCCAGTATGGATTGAAAGCTCTTGAAGTGGTTATAAAGCTTCTGTGATGCTAAAGTCAGTGGGAGCTGTAGAAGCAGATCAGCTGGGGCTTATAGACACCAATGATTTATTAGTCCCTTTTAATTTTTTTTCCCATTTAATTACTTCCCTGGCTTTCAGAAATAACTGGAATGTCTGTCTGTCTCTCTATTTGGTGGTATTTCAATACCTGAGATTTTCCTTCACTGGTGGTTAAAAAGGGAAATGAATTATGAATAGCTCTTAGGTGCCAAACAATCTAGGGAAAGTTGCAACATCCTACATTTTTGTTTTTAACTTTTGTAGCTGAAAGTAACACAAGTCTCAGGAATAAAGTCTCAAAAGAAAGCTTGCAAATTAATCATTTACAAAATAATCGGAGGCTGAGTCTGGTCAGCCTCAGGCAACTGATGGGTTTAGAAATTGGGACTAGGTCAGCTTCATTTTCAGCTCTTAGTCAATTGCTTCACACTACCCTGATCAGGTCCTTATATATTCCAAAAGAAGACTGAATGATAGCACTAGGAAAAAGGTTAAAAATTTGTAGAAAATCTATGCACAACATCATATGTGTACACATACAAATAATGTGTGCATATTATTTACATATTAACTGTATATTTATATGTATAATATTATATGTCTGTTTATATCTCTTGCCATAGTGCTATCATTCAGTCTCCTTTTGGACTATAATATATGTCTGTGTATCTATGTATGTAATATGTACATATTTACATATTACACATATACATAAAACACACATATAAATTTTAATGATTAAAAACTTATTATATGTCCATATAATATATTGTATATTTTATTTTATGCTTATTTCTTTGTACTCTAAGAAAAGAAAGAAACATCTCTTTTCTTTTTCTTTGTTGGAGAGCAGATGTATAATTTATATGTGCCTCTATATGTGAACCTGTCTTGTAAGTTTTAGAATAGACCTTCTTTGTGTAAAGCAATGGTGTATGTTTGTACATTGTTTTCCACACTGGACACTTAATTAGCTTAATTTTCCCTGGAGTATTTTTTAAGCTATTTCTTTGGAGAAGGGATCATAAGGCACCATTCACCATCCTAACCCAGGCATTTACTCCTAACAAAATCAGAGTAATCATAAATGTCAGTAACAAAAAATGTATTTTATTTTCTATTTCTTGATGATTTCTAGTATACAAGTCACATTTTATAAAGTACTTCATAAACAAAGGAATCATTCCAATATTTTAAATGAACATTATTTTTTTAAACTCACAAAGTTTTTAAAATTGTTTTCAGAACCAAAGACGTTAAACACAAGTACATAAAGCCTAAATGCATCTTCCCACATAAAAACAGAATTTAATGAAAAGAACAGCAATTCTGGAGTCAAAGGACCTAAATTCAAATCCTGTATTGGCTACAAGTAGCCTACAAGCTGCTAGCAGCTTAATATCTGATGCCCTGTGACCCTGGGCAAGTCATTTTACTTCTATTTATCTCAGCTTTCTCAACTGTAAAATGGGGATAATGATGGAACCTATCTCTCAGGTTTGTTGTAAATATCAAAAGATAATACTTGTAAAGTGGTTAGTAGAGAGCCTGGCCAATAGTATTTACATAATAAATGTTTCCTTCCTTCCTTCCTTCCTCCCTTCCTTCCTTCCTTTCTTTTTTTTCCTTCCTTCCTTTCTTCCTTCTTTTCTTTTCTTCCTTCCTGTTTTCTTGCCTTCCTGCCTCCCCCATTAGACTATAAGATCCTTGAGGGTAGGGATTGTCTCTTGCATTTCTTTATATCCTGAATACTTAGCACACAGTAGGCATTCAGTAAATGCTCATAGATTAGCTAGCCATCTCTTCTGCTTTGGGCTCCTTTGCTTAGCATGGGTGACTGAATATTGTCCTGACTCAACCATGACTATGTCTAGGCTTGGAGACAACTTTGTGAGTTCAAGGGTTTGGGAGATCCTGGTTTCTTAGTCTATGTGGAAAGTACCATCCTTACATCCATGATTGCAGTTCTTAGAGAAGATGACCACCCAAAGGCAGATGATTCTAAGACCCAGCTGGACTTCTCAGAAAATGAGGAGTTAAGTATTATTGTGCTATGGCTGCAGCTTATTTAAGTTGTTGGTTTATTTTTGTCAGAAAAAAATTTGGCAGAAAAAATACTGTTGCACTTGACGTTGGGACACCCTGAGTTCAAATCCAGTCTCAGATACTAATTATACACAAGCCACCTTGGGCAAGTCGATTAACCTCTGCTTCAGTTTCCTTCTCTGTAAAATATGGGTGATAATAGTACCTACCTCCAGGATTGTTGTGAGGATAAAATGAGGTATTATTTGTAAAGCACTCCATATGCTTGAAAGTACTTTGTAAATGCTAGTATTATGAGTTTTTATTCTTGTTGTTGTCATTATCATCATTACATACTTGATGGTCTTGTATGTGTTTGGTACTTGTACAGAAGAGATATATAACTTTGCTATATTGGACCTTGATTACTTTTTAATATCTTCTCTTTAAAGGGTTCCTAAACAAGCACTAAATCCTAACCTTTAAGTAATATTTTCCTGGGTTGGGGAGTGTAACATTCCAGGCAAACTGACCCATTTGCTGCTCTCCAAACTCAGCACTCCAACTCCTGATTATTTTTGCAAATATTGTCCCACTTTCCCTACTTTCTCTGTTCTCACTTTCTTACTTTCTTTCAAGGTTCAGCTGAAATTCTGCCTCATGCCTGTATTCCTAGAAGTTAATGCTCTCTAGTGTTCCATTGACTCCTATTTGATTATCTCATAATATATTAAATCCTCAAGTGAAAGGTACACTCCTTCAAGGGAGGGGCTGTTGTCATTTTACCTTCCTATGACATCTAGCACTTTCCATCATCCACAGTAGGTGGCAAATAAATGAATTTTAACGAATTGTCCAACAACTCTATGCAGAGAGGAAAATTTTGCATTCTGGCTCCTCTTTTCATTTACCTTCTTTCTTCCTCTTTTTAAAATAATGTCCCAAGTGAATGGATCACAGGAAAAATCAAATCAATCAAACAAAAAGCCTTTTTATTTATCACAATGCCCTTTCACTAACATGGGGTTGAATTTCCATGAACATAGACTTTGAAAATTGATAGAGCTGATAGCAACATCAAGACAAGAATTTAGTTTAATGCAGAGTAAAAAAAAATAAAACAAAGCAATGGGATAATTGCAAAATTAAAGCCAATCACTGAATTATAACTATAGAGCTGCAAAATATTATAGAGATTATCTATTACAATCCCTTCATTTTATAGGCAAGGAAGCTCGTACCCAGAGAGGTGAATACTATTGCAAAATTCTCAAGTATGATTTCCCTTGAGAAATTATTATTTTTTTTGAATAGAATGATAACACAAGCTTCACTCAGAGCTTTTAAGTAGCTTTGGTAATATTAAATTCTGACTTTCCCAAGAATAAAAACAAGGAGTTTCTACTAAGGGGCATACTTTAAAGATCATCCGGTCACATCAGTTAAATAGGATTTTTGTTTATTTGTTTAAATACATTTCTTTTGCAAATAAGGCAATGCAATTTAGTAAAATCATACACTTTTAATGGAAATTCTTTTGAAATGGACTAGTGGTTTATTGAGTAGAAAAATAATAACATGTTGAAGTTCCACAATAAAACAATTGAAAACTGTATCAACTCAAACATTTGAGATTAGGAATTTCACAGTTACATAGGAGCCAAGGTTTGAACCCAAATTCCCTAATTCCAAGCCCATTGCTCTTTTCATTGTACTACACTGCATCCTAAAATTGAACTTTAGAGCTGAAATGACTCTTAGCAATGTTCTAATCAGAGCATCCTGTCATAGAACTAAAGCTGGCATGGATCTTGGAGGTAATCAAATTTAACTCCTCATTTTGCAGAAAATGCAACTAATGCCCAGAGATTTTAAGTTACAGATATTGGAGATCTATGAGAAGCATAAGCATGATCTATCTATCTATCTATCTATCTATACATAACCACATATGCATATTTTACAGTTTACAACTGTTAAACCATTTCTAGCACAGGGCCTTGAGCAGAGTAGGTATTTGCTAAATATCTGTGGAATGAATGAATGAATGAATATCTACACTCAAAGTTTGAAGTTTTCTGGCCAATATTAACACTAGGTAAAAGAGTCTGGTGATATCGATTTCTTTAGAAGTAAAAAAAGTGAAGAAGTACTTCCTTTTTTAAATAATTTTTTTTTTTTATTTTTGGTTTACAACACTCATTTCCACAGGTTTTTGGGTTCTGACTTTTTTCTCCCTCCTTCTCCTCCCTTTTCTCACCAATATGGCATATAATCCAATGTAGGTTCTATATTTACCTTCACGTTGAACTTATTTACATAATAGTCCAGTTGTAAAGAAGAATTATACCCAATGGAATGAATCATGAGAAAGGAGAAACGAAACCAAGAAAGAAGGAAGAAGAAAGAGAGTAAATAGTTTGCCTCCATCTGCATTTAGACTCCATAATTCTTTCTCTGGATGTGCATAGCATTTTTCATCTTGAGTCTTTTGGGGCTGTCTCTGAACCTTGCATTGATGAAAGGAGTCAAGTCTATCAAAGTTAGTCCTTGTAGAGACTGTGTGTCTGTAATCGTGTATATTGATCTCCTGGTTCTGCTCCCCTCACTCAGCATCACTTCATATAAGTCTTTCCAGGTTATAACCAAGTCCGTTGGTTCTTCATTTCTTATAGTACAATAGTATTCCATTACATTCATATACCACAGTTGGTTTAGCCATTCCCCAATTGATGGGCATCCCCTTGATTTCCAATTCTTTGCCACCACAAAAAGAGCTGCTATAAATATTTTCGTATATACAGGTCCCTTGCCCACTTGTCTGATCTCTTTGGGATATAGCCCTAGAAGTGGTACTGCTGGGTCAAAGGATATGCACATTTTTATAGCCCTTGGGCATAGTTTCAAATTGCTCTCCAGAATGACTGGATCAGTTCACAACTCCACCAACAATGTAACAATGTTCCAATTATCCCACATCCTCTCCAGCATTTATCATTTTCCTGTTTTGTCATGTTAGCCAATCTGACAGGAAAGATGTGGTACCTAAGAGTTGCTTTGATTTGCATTTCTTTAATCACTAGTGATTTAGAGGATTTTTTTTCATATTTACTGTAGATATCTTTAATTTCTTCCTCTGAAAACTGCCTATTCATATCCTTTGACCATTTCTCAATTGGGGAATGTCTTGTATTTCTATCCATTTGGTTCAGTTCCCTGTATATTTTAGATATGAGGCCTTTATCACTGGTTGTAAAGATTTTCTCCCAATTTTCTGTTTCCCTCCCAATCCTTGTTGCATTGGCTTTGTTTACACAAAACCTTTTCAATTTAAGAAATACTTTCATATAACACAAATATGTACTCATTGACATGACAATTAGAAAGTGTTAAAAGTCTGAAAATAGAAAAATAGTCATGAATACTTTAATAAACTACGTGAGACCTTTAATTGGTATAGAGGTTTAATCATCTTTAAATATAGTTCATAGTATACCTAAGGAAAAAAAATAAGTTTGGTATTATTACTAAACGGTGCTATAGAATGATAATGATGAAGTTCACAGAGCAAAATTCCAATTCCTGTATCAAAGAGAAAAAAGAAAAGACCACTTTATCAGGTAAGCATATTTCTTGGTTTGAGCTTTTTGTCTACTTTGCCATTAACCATTTCTTGGTTTTCAATATTCACATAGGCAACAGGGAAGGTATTTGTTTTGTAAGTATCTGTCTCTTTTATTTGGTACTTGTTTCTATATTTTCCCTTTTGGAAAAGACAAGATATTTCTCAACAAGTCAGTGAATCTGACAGGTCACAAACATTTGATTCACTTGGTTTGCTCAGGTACAAGACTATTATTGTGCTTTGTGCCACACTTAGTAGAGGTTAGCAGTCATTGGAATGGATCAGTCTCATGGTTGTGTTTGTTCAGAAACCCTTCAAAAACCTATATCAGTACACAAACCTGTATCAGCACACAAAGCCAGTGCGGAAAAAAAAAACTGCAGCTTGAAAGAGTAACAATTCATGATATTATTTCAATTTCCTAATCATTTTTGAGTGTGTGTTTTTAAAAAGGCATTTTAAATTCCATGTTCAAAAATAAACTTCATTAGTATTGATGGAACATACTATCATTTTTGCTAAGTATATGGTAGTCATATCATTTTCAGTCAGAAAATCATTCTTTTAGTAGAATATTTCTTCCCTTTGTTATATAGTCCAAAGTCTTATATTTGATGGGAAAAACGTGTTGGGGGGCTCAAAGGAAGGGATTTTTTTTCAAATGCACATATTTAAGACAGAAATTTAGTGTAAAAATTGAGCTAAGGGGCAATGACACCAATGGAGCTTATATTTCTTCCTGTTACTCCTCCCTTTCATTTTCATAGAAGAGCAATTGAATATCAGGGCCAATAGACCCAGACTATCCTAGGTAGGTTATTGAAATGGTAGAACTTGAAATGTTTCTGAAAATATTCAGATTATTCAGAAGCTGGACAAGAATTACAGGGATTGTATCAATCTAAGTAACAGAAAAAGCCTGGGACAAGAGCTTGGATCTTTCTTGTAAGGAGAATTAAGTTGCACTGAAGGTATGATTTGCCCATCCATTTTTGTGCACTGGTCACATATGTTACTTATTTCCATACCCCACTACATGAATTCCCTATGTGTTCAAATTGTACATATTTATGGAGAAGAGTACCTCAGGTTTATGGGGGAAATGTTCTATTCCTATTTTCATTACTCGTTATTTTATTAAATATCTTTGTTTTTAATGAATTATCTTCTGGTTGACCAGGAAAAGTAAATGTACCAGTGAGGACTTAAGGATTTTGAAGAATTGTGAACATAGAGATCCATAAAGCTGGGGTAACTTGTCTGAAACACATATGTTCAAAAGATCTGTGCCCCAGATGTTATATTCCAATTAAGCCCCAATTATAGCCAACATTACAGTAAATTATGGAGAAGATGGTAAGATCTTATAATTTAGTTATAAGAAACAAGTTCACTACTACATAAATTTGGTGTATGCAGTTTTTTTTTCCTTGTCAATTTTAAATACTTTACATTAGCTCTGAAAAATCTATTTCATTTTGTTTAGCAAGACCTGGGTTCAAACGCAGCTTTTGACACATACTGGCTAAGTGATCTTGGGCAACTCACTTAAATATTCAATGCATATGTAACTCTTTAATACTATAAGTTGCAGAGAAGATGCCAGACTCCATTGGCATTGAAAGTTCATTTTGAGTTTCCTCTCTAAGTGAAATCACATATATGGTATAACGCCACCCCCCCCAAATCTAACAAAACAAAATAAAAAGCCTGATTTACCTACAAAACTACCTGAACAATCCACATTCTTAAAACAATATATAGGAGCAGGTTTTGAGAATGTCTTTTATGTATCCCAGTGTAATGGTAACCAGGGAAGGACATTTTGTTGTTGCTCTCCTTTGGTATGCCAAAGCTCTCAAGTGCCTTTGATGAGTCTGGCCTTTGTTTGAATGGGGAAGGTAAAGTGGGATCTTTTTTGTCTTGGAGTGTTTCTCAGCATTGGGGCAATCAGGAGTCATTGATGTGTATATGATGTGGTACTGGTGATGGAAGAGTTTCCCACACCCTGGGGTAAGTGATTTCCTGCACCCTAAATAGTAGGCCCCCACCCTCAGGGCCCTGAGCAGAGTATATGTGTTGGAAGGTTGGTGTTTTGCTTTTGGGGGTACACTCATAGCAAGAGTGTGGGTGACAAGACTCTGGGCAAGTCACTGAAACAGCCCCTTAGCTTTGATAAACCAGATGTTGGTGCTTCTCTGGTAACTATTGCTATGGATAGACTGGTTTGTGTTATTTGCTCTGTTTATAATGTATACTTATAATTTCTGTTTGTATTTGCCCTGAAGTTCAGGAGGCTGATCTTTTCCCTCTGAAATAAGCAAATAATATATGTATGTTTAATTAAACTGAGACTGTTCACCCCTTAAAGTTGCTTTCCTTAAAAAAGCAGATCAAAGAACCTGTGCTAGTAGGCTTCTGTGTACTCTTGTGGACAGCTGTGAGCAACATTATTGCTACATCCAGTGCTCAGCATTTTTTTTTTTTGAGAGAGGCAACAAAAAACAATGTCTAGGATTCTGGAGTTGGGTTCAAGAAGACCTGCCTCTTAAACTTAAATATTTGACCATAGGTAAAAGCCATTTCAGATAATCCCAAATGTCTACAGCTGTAAAATAGAAATTAAAAACCCCTATTATCTATATTTAAAAACCTTTTATTGAGGATCAAATTAGGAAATATATATATGAAGCTTTCTGATTCTTTTTTTTAGCAGAGAAACAGCAAATCATTTCTCTAAATTAGCACTTCAAGGAATGGATTTGTATAAATTACAGTTGCTCTCTACATTATTTTAATGTCTCCAGCAAGTGTAAAATTATTCTTTTTTTATTGTCAGACTGGAGATTTGCATCTTTTTTCATACTTTCATTACTTAATATTTTTAGTTTTCAAGATTGATTTCCACAAGCTTTTGAGTTACAAATTTTCTTCCCATTTCTACCCTCCCCCCATCCCAAGATGGCATACATTCTGATTGTCCCTTTCCCCAGTCTGCCCTTCCTTCTATCACCCCACTCCCCCCCATCCCCTTTCCTCTTACTTTCTTGTAGGGCAAGATAGATTTCTATACCCCATTGCCTGTACATCTTATTTCCCAGTTGCATATTAAAAAACCCAACTTTTTTTGAGCATTTGTTTTTAGAAGTTTCAGTTCCAAATTCTCTCCCTTCTTCCCTTCCCACCCACCCTCCTTGAGAAGGCAAGCAATTCAACATAGGCCACACACGTATCATTACACAAAACATTTCTATAATAGTCATGTTGTAAAAGACTAACTAAATGTCCCTCCTTCCTATCCTGTCCCCCTTTATTCAATATTCTCCCTTGACCTTGTCTCTTTTCAAAACTGTTTGCTTTTGATTACCTCCTCCCCCAATCTGCCCTTCCTTCTATCATCCCCCTTCTCCTATCCCTTCCCTGCTACTTTCTTGTGAGGTAAGATATCCAATTGAGTGTGTATGCTATTCCTTCCTTAAGTCAAGTCTGATAAGAGCAAGATTCACTCATTCCCTTTCACCTGCCCCCTCTTCCCTTCCAATAGAACTGCTTTTTCTTGCCACTTTTATGTGAGATAATTTACCCCATTCTATCTCTCCTTTTTTCCTTCTCCCAATATATTCCTATCTCACCCCTTAATTTTATTTTTTTAGATATTATCCCTTTATATTCAACTCACCCTGTATTCCCTTCAACTACCCTAATAAAGAGAAAGGTTTCATGAGTTAAACATATCATCTTTCCATGTAGGAATATAAACAAAACAGTACAACTTTAGTAAGTCCCTTATGATTTCTCTTTCCTGTTTAACTTTTCATGCTTCTCTTGATTCTTGTATTTGAAAGTCAAATTTTCTATTCAGCTCTGGCCTTTTCATTGAGAAAGCTTGAAAGTCCTCTATTTTATTGAAAATCCATATTTTGCCCTGAAATGTTATACTCAGTTTTGCTGGGTAGGTGATGTTTTAATCTTAGCTCTTTTGACCTCCAGAATATCATATTCCAAGCCCTTCAATCCCTTAATGTAGAAGCTGCTAGATCCTGTGCTATCCTGATTGTATTTTCACAATACTCAAATTGTTTCTTTCTGGCTGCTTGCAATATTTTCTCCTTGACCTGGAAACTCTGGAATTTGGTGACAATATTCCTAGGAGTTTTCTTTTTGGGATCTTTTTCAAGAGGTGATTAGTGGATTCTTTCCATTTCCATTTTACCCTCTGGTTCTAGAATATCAGGCAGTTTTCCTTGATAATCTCTTGAAAGATGATGATCTCTAAGCTCTTTTTTTGATCATGGCTTTCAGGTAGTCCAATAATTTTTAAATTATCTCTCCTGGATCTATTCTCCAAGTCAGTGGTTTTTCCAATGAGATATTTCACATTGTCTTCCATTTTTTTCATTCTTTTGGTTCTGTTTTATAATTTCTTGATTTCCTATAAAGTTACTAGCTTCCACTTCCACCCTTCTAAATTTTAAGGCAGTATTTTCTTCAGTGGTCTTTTAGACCTCCTTTTCCATTTGGCTAATTCTGCCTTTTAATGCATTCTCCTCCTCATTGGCTTTTTGGAGCTCTTTTGCCCTTTTGTGTTAGTCTATTTTTTAAGGTGTTATTTTCTTCAGTATTTTTTTTGTATCTCCTTTAAGCAAGTCGCTGACTTGTTTTTCATGATTTTCTTGCATCACTCTCATTTTCTTCCCAATTTTTCCTCTACTTCTCTTACTTGCTTTTCCAAATCCTTTTTGAGCTCTTCCAAGGCCTGGGAACAATTCATATTTTTCTTGGAGGCTTTTGATGTAGGCTCTATGACTTTGTTGACTTCTTCTGGCTGTATGTTTTGATCTTTTTGTCACCAAAGAAAGATTTGATAGTCTGAATCTGAGTCCTTTTCCACTGCCTACTGCTCATGTGCCCAGCCAAGTACTTGACCCTTGAGCTTTTGGTCAGGTTATGACTGCCTTGAAAGTGGAGAGTCCTTTGTCCCAAGCTTCAGGGGCCTTGCACTGCTGTTTTTAGAGCTACTTATAAGCCACCAGAACCTCTGCCACACCAGGGCTCCTCCTCCCCCAAGAACTGCCAACCAGAACTGCGACCCAGATCCAAGAAGGAGAAAGCAAGAGAACCCTGCCTTTTCACCATCAAAGTACTCCCTGCACTGAAGCTCTGGTCTGCCACTTGATTCCTCCCACTGGGTAGGCCAGGAACTCTGGAAGCAGCCACAGCTGGAGCTCTGGAAGCAGTGGCTGGAGCTTCCTGCCACTGCTGTGTGCCCCTGGGGCTCAGGATGGACCCTCACTTCTCTCCCCCTGATGCAGTAGTTTTCCTACTAACCTGCTCCATGGTCTTTGGCATTTGTGGATTAAGAAGTCTGGTAACTCGTACAGCTCAGTGATTCCTGGCTCTGAGCTTGCCTGCTCTCCTCTGCCTTGGTCTGTCCTGGCATGGCCCATGCTGCGCTGTGCTCCGCTCCCAGCATGGTGCGATAGACCCTTCCTAGTGACCATCCAGGCCTTCGTGGGCTGGAGATCTTGTTTCCTCTGTTATTTTGTGGTTTCGGTAGCTAGAATTTGTTCAGAGTCACTTTTTACAGGTATTTGGAGGGATTTGGTGGAGAGCTTAAGTGAGTCCCTGTTTTCCAGCTGCCATCTTGGCTCTGCCTCCTTAAACTTTCTTGAAATAAATAATTAGTCACTGTTGTACCTGCTAAAAAGTAGATAAATATATTAAACACAAAAATACCTTAACCTTTGGTGTTGTTCTGAAGTGCAATTTTTAAAAGCAAGTCACAAGATTCTATATCATGTCACTTGTCTTAAATTAATAAAATAGACAATGTTCTGATTTTTCTTTATGTGATATTATACTGATATTATGTACTATCAGATATCAAGTGATTTGCTATCTGAATTTTCAGTGGAATACTAAATATTAAAGGCCCATATTAAATGTTTTATTACTCAATATATTCATTACTGATATTGATATTTTTTAATCTTATAGACCCCACCTCTCCTGCTGTGTGATCTTGTGTAAGTCATTTGACTTTGTGGAGTCTTAGTTTTCTCAGCTGTACCATTAAAGAGTTAGTCATTATAACATAGCTTCTTGGGCAAAAGAGATGTTTCCATTTTAGTCTTTATATTTCCAATATCAAGCACAACGTTTGGCACATATTAGGTGCTCAATAAATTGGTTGTTGGTTAATATATTGAACCCAACTTCCTTTCCAGCTCTAAATCAATGATCCCATGAGCTTATGAACAATGATGGGGCAAATATACACAAAAAAACTGTTTAAACTACCCAGTTCAACCCTTTGGGTCTTCAGTGAGCAGTAATATAAGGGAGAAAGAAAGCCATGGATGCCCAGGTATTTATAGGTAGCACTAAATGAAAAGTTAAATGGCAAAAAATAAAAACTGCTCTTACTTTCCACTTATATGGAGGTCTGAAAAGGTGGCAAAGGTAGGTATTGTCTCCATTTAGAGACAGTGAAATGACCCCAACATGCCTTTCCCAAAACTGGTGATTAAGCAAAAAAACAAACAAAGAATTGTCTTTAAATTGCAAAAAGGAAAGAAAAAAATAATATGTTTGTCAATATCCTGTCACTGGGCAACTTTAAAAAAACAATAATTTCTTACTGATGTCTTTTATTTCTTGCATCATAATAGTTATCCCCAATATCCTTTCCCCTTCTCCCCACCCCCTAGAGAATCATTCTGGATAACAAATAGTATTTTTTTTAAATGAGGAAAAAATCAGCACAATTGATTGATACATTGAAAAAGTAAGAAAGCATGTGCAGTGTACAACTGTGGACTTCCCACTGCAGAAAGAGGTAGATTGGGGATATCTTTTCATAACTCTTCATTCAAGCGATTATTGATCTTTCTAACTTTGTTACATTCAATTTTCATTTTGGTGTGTTGTTCTTTCTTTTTAAATTTTTATAGTCACTGTACATAAAATTTTCTTGGGTCTGCTTACTTCATTCTGCCTCAGTTCATATAGATACTTCGCTCATTCTCAGTATTCATCATATATACCATTTCTTTTTTTTTGCCATTAATCAGGGGCAATTTAATGGCTTATAATTTGCAAATTCCACGGTCTTTCTGTGTCTATGTCCGTGTTTGTGTCTGCATCCACGTCCATGTCCATGTCCATGTCCGTGTCTGTGCCTGTGTCTCTCTCATATGAACATTTGCTTCCTCCTATTCTCCATTACTTTTCTTTTTTTTAAATTTTTTTTAAAAATTTTTTTAAATTTTTTTTAAATTTTTTTTTTATTTTTAGTTTACAACACACGGTTCTACATAATTCTGAGATCCAGATTTTCTCCCCTCCCTCCCCCTCCCTCCCCAAGATGGCATGGAATCTCATATAACTACCATGTATAACTTCACGTTTTATACACTAGTCAAGTTGTGGAGAAGAATTATGACCAATGGAGTGAATCATGAGAAAGAAGAGACAGAACCAAAAAAAAAAAACCCAAAAACAAAAACAAAAGAGAAGAAAAAAGGTGAGCATGAAGTGCGCCTCAATCTGTATTCAAACTTCACAGTTCTTTCTCTGGATGAAGATAGCATTCTCCATCATGAGTCCCCTGGATTTGTCCTTGCACCTTAGGTTGCTGAGAAGAGCGAAGTATGTCAGGGTTGGTCCTCACAGAATCCATATATCTGTGGTTGTGTACAATGTTTTCCTGGCTCTGCTCCGCTCACTTAGTATTATATCGTGTAGGTTTTTCCAGATTGTTACGAAGTCCATACCATCCCCATTTCTTATGGCACAATAGTATTCCATTACCTTCATATACCACAGCTTGTTCAGCCATTCCCCAATTGATGGGCATCCCTTTGATTTCCATTTCTTGGCTACCACAAAAAGATCCGCTATAAACATCCTTGTACATAAGGGTCCTTTTCCCGCTTGTGTGATTTCTTTGGGATACAACCCTAGAAGTGGTATTGCTGGGTCAAAGGGTATGAACATTTTTATAGCCCTTTGGGCATAGTTCCAAATTGCTCTCCAAAATGGCTGGATCAGCTCACAACTCCACCAGCAATGTAACAATGTTCCAATTTTCCCACATCCTCTCCAGCATTTGTCATCCTCCTGTTTTGTTATTTTAGCCAATCTGACAGGAGAGATGTGGTATCTAAGAGTTGTTTTGATTTGCATTTCTCTAATCAGTAGTGATCCAGAGCATTTTTTCATATGCCTGTAGATAGCTTTAATTTCTTCCTCTGAAAACTGCCTGTTCATATCCTTTGACCATTTCTCAATTGGGGAATGGCTTGTATTCCTATATATTTGGCTCAGTTCCCTGTATATTTTAGAAATGAGGCCTTTATCAAAGAAACTAGTTGCAAAGATTTTCTCCCAATTTTCTGCTTCCCTCCTATTTCTTATATCACAGTAATATCATATTACATTTATATGCTAGAATTCATTTAGCAATTTCTCAATCAATGGGCACCTACTTAATTTCTAGTTCTTTGCTAAAATAAAAAAAAATCCTGCTTTAAATATTTTGGTGCATG
The DNA here is from genome assembly GCF_011100635.1 of Trichosurus vulpecula. Taxonomy (NCBI): domain Eukaryota; kingdom Metazoa; phylum Chordata; class Mammalia; order Diprotodontia; family Phalangeridae; genus Trichosurus; species Trichosurus vulpecula. The sequence continues at coordinate 144,925,145 of NC_050578.1, forward strand.
TGAAGTCTTCGTTCATATCAATAGCTTTCTTGAAGTATAAGCCCAGTAATAGAGTATCTGGTTTAAGTGATATGGACATCTGAGTCACATTATATGTATAATTTCAAATTGCTTTCTGAAATGGTTGTACCATTTTATAATTCTGCCACCAATGTATTAGTGTGTCTATCATTCCATATTGACTTCAGCATTGAATATTATCATTATATTTATCATCTTTCCAATTGGTAGGGTGTGAAGTGAAACTTCAGGATTGTTTGGATTTGTGTTTCTCTTAATAATACTAGTGATTTGTAGCATTCTTTCATGTGGTTGGGGATATTTTGCAATTTTTCTTTTGAGAACTTTTTGTTCATATCTTTTCACCACCTATCAATTGGCGAATGGCTATTAATTTTAATATATGCATATATATGTATCTATGTATATATCTTTAATTCACAGACATATGTAGGATATTAAATTCTTAGAGAAGTTTGATGCAAAGATGTTGCTCCCCCTCCCCCACCCCATTCAATTATTAAGGGGAAGGATTTTTTATTTAAAGAATGGATTGGGGAAAAAATGACAAGAGGTTTGTTAAAAAAACATATTTAGACCAATATCTTATACTCAATACAGCAATAAATTCTTAATTAATAAGTATTGTAAGTACAAAAGTTCAGATCATAAAAAAATTTGAAGAGAACCAAAAGTTCTTTTTTGTCATAACTATAGTTAGGGAAAAATCATAGTTTAGATGGAGAGCAGAGGTTAAATAAAGCTTCCATTGTTAAGCTTTTATGTGAACAATGTCAATGCAAACAGCACAATGGGAAAATTATGGATCAGAACATGTTTTGAATCCAAAATCTCTAGGGAATTGAGGGAAATTTAGAAGCTTAGTCATTGTTATTCCTACCCCTATCCATTTGCAAATATGGGACTGTATCGAATATATATATTATGTACATATATTTATGTAAACTGAAAATATTTTACAGAAATTTTTCAATATATCATTCAGTCATTTTGAATTTCTTTTGCTCTTTTCCCTCTTTTAAAAATCTTTATGTGAGATGGATCTCTGGTAGGGGGAATAAATGTTATGTTAAATTATGATATGAAATCACAAATGTTAAATAAAACTTTATCTTTTTATACACTGACATGTCACTTTTTTCTAAAACCATTAGGATCATAGATTTAAGCTAAAATGACATTAGTTTATCTATTCTGGGGCAGCTAGGTGGTACAGTGGATAGAGCATTGGCACTGGAGTCAGAAGCACCTGAGTTCAGATCTGGTTTCTGACACTTATTAGCTGTGTGATCCTGGGCAAGTTGCTTAAACCCACTGCCTCAAAAAACAGTTTATCTATTGTTAATAAACATATATTACCTCAGTTTATGCTTTTGAAAACCCTAACTGCTAGGGTAGGACTAAATGGAAGTTCAGAATATTTGAACCCATATCTTTCCCAGATCAGTCTGGTGCTCTTTATACCACACAATGTTCCTTCTCCAAAGTAATACACAGAGACAGTAATAGAAATAACTAGTAGCAAGAGCAAAACCAACATCAGCCCCCACCACCTAGACCACCTAGTGTTTCAGCTGATCCAATTCTTTCTGTAGTCTTAAGTAAGGTAAAGGACCCCTTAGAAATTCTCTCCTTGTTTTCCTTCTAAAAGAATCGGGGAAGTCACCCTGCTTTCTTAAAGGTAAGAGAAACATTGGTAAGCTAACTTCCTTAGTTTCACACTGTAAGATGGTATAGTGAAGTTCTAGTTTGAGTAAGTTCCTGATAAAGATGACAATTTGTTAAACCATTAGAATAATATGTCCAAAGAGTTAGACAACCAAAATAAATGATGCAGCAATGCCCTGCCTTCTAGGATGAGGGGATCACCTGAAATCTCAGCAACACAAAGAATACTTGACCCTCTGTTCTTTAACAGTTCAGTTGTGCCTCCCCTCTAATTGGAGGACTGGAAGGTGGAACAGAACACTTCCCTAAGTTTTCTTTGACTGCGGGCTCACAACCTTCCTAGTAACTTCATTTTCCCTCAACTGCTTTGCTTGACGTGTACTCCAGGGAACATGTCCTTGTGACAGGTACCCCTTGATTCTACTCCCACACAATTACACTTCCTTTTTGTATATTATCTTCCTTTATATTGTCGTTCTCCCATAATATTTCAAGCTCCTCCAGGACAGGAAACGTCTTTTCCTTATTTGTACCTCCAGTGCATAGTGCTGTGCCTGTTAGACCCATAATACATGTTTAGTGAATTGAACTGAATCTTAGTTCCCTCACATATAAAATGAGGACATTGCACTAGATGACCTCTGAGGTTCCTTCTAGCTTGAGAGTTATGATCCTGTATTATTATTGCTCTGCATATTTGAATGTAAATTCAAACTTTTTAATGTATATGTTGTTTTCCCAATGTAATAGAGTGTTCCTTGAGAGCAGAGGCTATTTTATTTTTGACTTTGTATCTGAGTGCCTAACACAGTTCCTTCAAAAGAGTAGGGACTTAAAAAAGCTTCCTGATTGATTAGTGCACAAGACTACTTTTCTTCTCAACATCCATATTTCTTTTGTTGTCATCACCACCCTCCAACTCATCCAGATTTCATCTTGGAAAAATCTTTAGTTCTTTCCTCTGCTACTTCCCTATTGATAATTTTTTTTAACACATCAGAAAATTCCTCTATGCCATTAAAAATTTAAGAGAATAATTAATCTAGCTATCATGACAGCACATGCTACTTCCATCTTTGTGGCTATCATTTATTTATAGAAATAATGTGCCTTTTAAGTTTAGTAATGTGGGAACAGAGTTTTATTTGATCTTTTTGCCTTTTGTAATACCTTTTCATTTACATTGATTTTAGTTTTCTTTTTACTGTATTTTTCATCCTGGCATTCCTAAATTGGTAGGCACATCACGTTTTCCTATTTTTTAACTGGGAATTTTTCTATGAATAGTTCTATTAATATTTTGATTCACGAGTAAACTACCTTTTTTTGGTCTGTATCACCTATGTGTGGTATGATTCCAGTAGTAACATTTCTGCTAAAAAAATAAGAAGAGTTCTTACACAATGCAAAATTATCTTCCAGTATAATTGGACCAGTTTATGGCTTCACCAGATGAGGACACACATACATATCATAAATAATACAAACAAATATATAAGTAAGGTGGGTTTTAGTGTAAGTAAGGTGGATTGTAGCATGTGTAAAGTGGTTTTTTGTTATTTCTTAGAGTTCAGTATCCCAGGATCCACAGACATAACAATCTCTTGTTCCCAGCTATTAGATATGAGTGCTCATGATTATGGTTCAAAATATCTCCACAGCATTATATAATGATAAAAGTACAGACATTTGTGCTTAAATTGTAAATATCTACTGAGAATGCTCAGTGAGATACAGGGACGAGGTGATGTAAACTTGTGAGGCTATTGCTGGCAATATGCCTTCTTTGTCTGATGCCCTATAAAGCAGATGAGCAGTGATCAAGGAGTGAGGAAACCTTGGGGTTGAATGCACAAGTGGGAATGCTATGTGTGCCTTTATACTGATCAAGGCTGGGGAGAATCTGTGTTTGCCTCAACCAGCCCCCACTGAAGTTTGAGGGGACTTAGAGGAGTGCACAAGTTGTGCTTCTCTCAATTGACCCCATCAAGACATAGGGGTAGTTGCCCCTCCTTTCTCACTGACCCCTCTGATTAGGGAATACTGTAGGAGTTGGTGCTCTGATTATCAGCATCCCTTGTGGGAAGAGTTGACTAAAATAAAGTAAGATTATTAACCCCTTCAAAGCTGTCTTCCTGTCTGACCAGATCAAGAGTGAACCTGTGCTAGCACCCCTCCTGTGTGGTAATGTTATCTTTCTTATAACATATATCACATACATGTGTATTATGTATGTGTGTATTTGACTTTCATTATCCTTCTAAACACTGTCTTTTAAACCTTTATTTTAAAACACTTTTCTCTCCAATTTGATAGTAAGATTGAATTTTTAAAAATTTACTACATACCTACCAAGGTCCAATTGCTGTTTAGGACTATGGATAAGGGGAAAGTAAAGCAATCCTTGTCGTCAAGTAACTTATGTTCTACTGAAGGATCTGACATATCAACTAGTAAGTAAAAAAATCTAAACAAAATAATACAAAGTAATTTTAGGAGAGTGTTAATAATTGCAGAGGGATTAGGACAGTGTAAGATCAAGAAAAGCCATCTTTAGAGGTAGTGACTAAGTTGTGCTTTAAAGGAAATAAAGGATTCTCAAAGACTAGAGCCAGGAAGTGAACTTAAGTAAAGTCAGCAAGCATTTATTAAGCACCTACTATATGTCAGATAATGTACTATGCACTGGGGATACAAAGATACAGACAAAAACTGTTTCTGTATTCAAGAAGCTCACAAACTAATGGTGGATCCAGCATGTAAACAACTTAAACAAAGCTAATTTAGATGGTATTTCAAAGGGAAATAAATAACATTAGGGGAGACAAAGAAAGGTTCCTTGAAGGTGGTGATATTTTAGGTGAGATGTAAAGCAAATCAGGGGACCCAATATGCAACAGTTTATTAGGCTTTGGACACATGGACAAATCACCTAAGATGGAGGTGCCTATGTGAGGGACAACAGGAACCTGCATTTGGGAGAAGACATTTTTTCTTCCCCTACAACATGTATGTGAACCTTTGAATGCATTTCCTTTGGATGCATAGCCAGAATGGGCTGCATCTTTAAAACAGACAAGACAGAACTGTCTCTTTCTCTTTCTAAGAGAATGAGTGTATGTATGTATAAATGGAGGTGCTTGCTTATCTGAAAAAAAAGGCTCTATGGACAAAGCTGGCTAAGGGAATACTCACCTACATGTCCTATTATTCTTTTATTTTTCATGGTTCAGAAAATTGGATGGGACTTTTGGTCTGTTTCCTTTGTCCTTTTCAGTTCTAAGCACAGGTGGTAGATGCTTCCAAGCTCCCATACTGGTATCAGAGAACCCTTTGAGAAGAAGCGAAATATAACACTTGGCCTTTCAGGCAATGGGGGCGAGTGTAGTCAGGGTTTGGCTAGTATGGCTTAAACATGAATATTTAATAGAATTTAAATTACACAGGTCTTATGTTATTTTTATAAACCTTGTTTTGGAGTTAAATTTATATAAATTCTTTGCATTTTGGTGGGTTTAATTTAACCATTTGAACTGGATTTTTTCTTATATTTTGCTCCTAGATATTAATTATATGTAAAAATGCTGATAAATGTGGAGTAATTATTTCATATTTTGCTACTTTGCCTAAACTATTAATCACATCAGTTAAATTTTTATTGAGTCTATCAAGTTTTCTAAGTAAATTACCCAATCATCTAAAAATAGGAATTTTTTTCTCATCTTAAATCATTCTTATTCATTCATTTTTATTTTCCTTTTCTCACAATTAAATCAGATAATAGTGAAAAAAACAGTGAGCATACTAGTTTCACCATTAATTATAGTGCCAAGCTCCCAGTGTTTATTTTTATTACAAAACAAATGTGTGTAGATAAATATTTTTGATAAACTGTTCTTTTCTCATAAAAACATCAAATTAGCTAATGTTTTATTGATTATTGCTTTAAAATTTTCTATTTTTTGCTTATCAGTTCACCATATATTTTGGTTTTCAATTTTATTTCTCTTGATTTAATTTTCCTTATTTTACATTTTTTGGTTTTTTAATTGGTTGATTTTCTAACTTAAATGCATTCTCATTCTGTTAGGCTTCTCTTTTGCCCTGTTTTGTCTATGTATAGTTACATTTCTTTTTCTTAAAGGGAATGATTTAGCTATATTCCATGTGTGTGAGTGTGTGTGTGTGTGTGTGTGTGTGTGTGTATGTGTATGTAATCACCACTCCTATCTTCTTTACAAAAATTATTTATTATTATTATATGTTTTATTCATTGAATCATCCACCAAGTATATGATTCTAAATTTCTCCATTACTCTACTCTTTTCTAACTCTATAATAATTACAATTTTCCCTTTCTGGGTTTTATCCATAAATGTTCTTTCTGTTTTGTTCCTCTTAATAAGATTCGCAGACTAGTTGAGACTTGTAAAAGGCAATTAATTGCATTATCCTCCTTGATTAGCTCAAACATGAGTGTAATCTAGGATTTCACATATTTCCTACCCATTTTCTCATTTAAAAAAATTAGATGACTCTGTCTGTTGTTATATTTCAAGATAAATTTACTTGATCCTTCATCTTTTCCATTCCTTCTCTCCCCAAAGCTGCTTTTTTTGATTCCTATGTATGATTTTCATCATAAGAAAAAGAAAAGCACAGAATAAAAGCAAGCATAGAAGAAAAGCAAGCATTCGGGAGAACATTGTTAGTCTTGTCTCGTTTCAATAGATAGCTATCATTTACAAAGTGCTTTACAAAGATGTAATTTTATCCTAGCAACAATCCTGGGAAGTTGGTGTTATTATCCTAATTTTAAAGATTAAGAAACTGAGGTAGACCAAAGTTAAGTAATTTACCGAGAGGTTGAATTTGAACATATGTCTTCCTGACTCCAGGGTCAGCATTTTATCTACCGTGCCATCTAGCTACCTATTTGATCTTCCCATGTTTTTATACTTATTTATTTTTTTAAAATTATTTTATTTGGTTAATTTGCATGCTATATGTCCTAATTTCCTCTGGCTTAAAAGAGTTTCAAAATTTGAGATTTGTGGCCATTTAGTGAGTTGTAACATTCTTATGAATAGGATCCCCTCTATTATATACCCACCAAGTAGGATGGTTTCTTGAGGATGATTGACCCAGATTGATACCCTTTGCTTAAAATTCACTTTAAAAAAATGATGAGGGAGGGGGGAAGAGCAAAATCAAAGTGGTGAAAAGAAGCCAGGAAGTTGCCTGAGTTCTCCCTAGTTTTCCTGGGAAGCAACATTAAATCAAGCCTATAAACGAATTGTGGAGTGATAGAATCCACAAAAAGAGGAGTGAAAAATTTTTTTCATCCCAAGATAATTGTCTGCCTCTGTTGAGTAAAAGAGGAGCAGAACCCAGCACCACCTACAGCCAAGTGAGAGGCTCTTATTTACAGTACCGATCAGCAACTAAGGCGCTAGGGTCTAAGCTCACTAGGCCAGTGGCACAGCAAGCCAATTGTGAAGGCTGCAAACCCATTATGAAGCCTGCAACCCCAGCACAGCCTGCAAATTGCTAGCCCTGGAACCCAGAGTGCAGCAGGTATGACTAGGCCAGGCCACCACAGCACAGTGGGCAATCCCCAATTAAATACCAAATTAGAAATTCTGTGAAAAAAAAGATAAGACTAATAAAATTGAAAGTAAGAAAACTATTGAACTAATGAATAAAACTTATAGCTGTTTTTATGAATCTTTTAAAATGAAAATTAAATAAAAATTAAATTTCATGAAAAACTAATGAATTAGGAAGTAAATGTTATGAAAAAAATAAAATAAATAAACTTTTGCTTAATTCAATTAAATTTAATTTAAATAAAATTTGATTAAAAAAAGAAAGATAACCAAAATACCAGTATCAAAAACAAAAAGGGTGAATTCACCACCTAATGAAGAGAAAATTAAAGCAATCACTAGGAGCTATTTTGCCCAACTGTATGACAATAAATCTGACAATCTAAGTGAAATGGATGAATATTTACAAAAATACAAATTGCCCAGATTAACAGAAGAGGAAATAAAATACTTAACCCCGTTTTAGGAAAAGAAATTGAACAAGCCATTATGGAACTTCCTAGGAAAAAAATTCTCCATGGCCAGATGGATTTACAAGAGAATTCTGCCAAATATTTAAACAACAATCAATTCCAATACTATTTAAACTCTTTGGAAAACTAGGTGAAGGAGTCCTACCAAATTCCTTTTGTGACACAAATATGATGCTGATATTAAAACCAGAAAGAGCCAAAACAGAGAAAGAAAACTACAAACCAATGTCCCTAATGAATATTCATGCAAAAATTTTAACTAAAATATTAGCAAAGAGATTATAGCAATTTATCAACAGGATAATATACTATGGCCCAGTAGGATTTATACCAGGAATGCAGGACTGGTTCAATATTAGGAAAACTATCAGCATAATTGACCATATCAACAACAAAACTAACAAATCATATGATTTATCACCATAGATGCAGATAAAACCTTTGACAAAATAGAGCACCCATTCCTTTTTTTTATCATTCCGTACATTTATTCCCCCTGAATAAACGGGTATGTCCCCTAAACAGAATAAGGGGAGTACAAGGGACTCAGATAAATGCCAGTCCTCTTATTGGCTCCTGCTTTTGATGAGTCTGGCCTTTGTTTCTTTGATTAAATCCAGGAGTCCTTGATGGCCTGCTTAAGAAACAAGAAAGCCTAGTTCACATAGGTTTGAGTTGCATGGTTATGATGCCCTTTGACCCTGAACAGGGTGTATAAACTCAGAGGTTAGCATTTTGTTTGGGGCTTTCACTCACTGGAAGAGTGTTGTGTGATTTGACCAGAAGATACTCTGGGCAGCTTTAGTTAAGAGCCCCCGGGCTTGAAAACCCAGATGTTGGTGCTTCCCTGGTAACTATGTACTGAGATCTTGGACAGAAAGCTAGAAGCCTGTCTACTGGTTTGTGTTATTTGATCTGTTGATATTTTCTGTTTGTAATTTCTGTTTGTATTTGCTCTGAAGTTCAGGGTGGCTTTCCCCCCTGAACTAAGTGAAAGATATATGTATGTTTGATTAAAGCGAGATTGTTAACTCCTTAAAGTTGCTTTCCTTAGAAAAGCAGATCAAAGAACCTGGTTTGGCAGCCCTTCTGTGTGCTGGTGTTGTCAGTTTTGCACAGCCACAGTAGCAGCAAGCAGCATTGTCATTGCAGTCAATTGTCATAATTATTCAAAACTCTCTAAGAAATAGTTGTGTTCATATTGTCAGCTTCCTAGTTCAGGTTCTCATCTCTTTCCTGAATTGTACTTGTAATTTCTAATTTTGTTCCTCTGACTCAAGGTTTCAGAGTAACAAAGTGAATTCCGAACTCCCTTTTGCCTATATGATAAAATGCAAGCCCCTTAACCTAAACTATCACGTCCTGCATAGCCTGTCTTCAGTCTGCTTTGCAACCATATTTACTTCTTTACCTTTCATGGACTTTATATTCCAGACAAATGAGGCAATTAACTGCTATCTGAACCTCATTTACCATTGTGTATTTGAAAGATCATTCACTATATCTAAAACATATACTTTTCACATCCCTTTCCAGTGGAAAGCTTTCTTTTCATTCAAGATTCATATTCAATTTCTTCCACATCTGTTCTGATCCTTCTTTGCTTCGAGCTACAAGCGATCTCTTTTCTCAAATGCCTGACCCCTTTTTTTCATTTTGTGGATCTTTTTTTTTACAGTGAATACAGGGTGATAATAATGTACTTTTATTATACCCTCCTATCACCTTGTTTTTTTGTTTATAACTGTGATTTCAGTGTTATAGGTGTTCCAAGAAAAAATGAATATCTGCAATATTCTCTTATATATTTCATTATAGTTTAGTATGGGACACTGAGAAGCTAAGTAACTTTTTAAATGTCAGAGGAGGGACTTCTACAGCATTATGATTCCAAAGCTGGCCCTCGATCCCTTATACCATGCGGCATGCTAACTTTTACTTTTCTTATATACGCCAGAAGTGGAATTTTCTTCCACTATTTTTCTGTTAGTTTCATAGAGTTTAAAAAGAAATCTACATAAACCAGGTCTTACCAAAACACTATGAAAGACACATTTATTAGATCTTTTTAAGGTTTAATAGATTTAAAAGTTATGTTAACTGAGTCCTTATATTTGAGGTTTCATAGAAAGGTTACTTAAAGTTTTTTTTGTATTGGTATTTTTAATGCACTTTTTTGTAAATGTAACATTTTCCTCTAAAACATACTTTCTCTTAGAAACAAATTTGATGTTGTTGATGAATTCAGTTTTACTTTAGATATATTTTCAAGCCCAAATTTCTTTTTATGAATTTTCTGATTCGTGGTGATATAGAATTGCTAGTAACTCAGGTTAATTATTTTGCTCCTGGTACAAAACAGAAAGTATTTATATTTGACACTGATTTTCAAAGAACATTCAAATTTATGCATATTTTTATGAATTTGGAAAGTGATTGGTTTCACTATCTTCTGTGATTCCATGTAATTAAACTACAAGAATTAAAGGACATGCTTCCCTGGCTTTTCTACCTAAAAGATGGCAGCTAAATCTGATAGTTAGAAAGAATGCTTCAGGCCTAGTTTCCTAGTTCAATTTCTGACTTAATGAATGATAAATATGGTCTTTTAAAAATATTTAATATTTCATTTTTTCAATTACATGTAAAAACCATTTTCAATTTAAAAAACATTTGAATTCTAAATTCTCTTCCTTTTCCTTCTCTGAGACAGTAAGAAATTTGATATAGGCCATACATGCACAGTCATACAAAACATATTTCTATATTATTCATATTATGAAAGAAAACACAGACAAAAAAAGAAAGAAAAAAGTTAAAAATTAGTGTGCTTTAAACTGCATGCAGACTCCATCAGTTCTTTCTCTGGAGGTGGATAACCTTTTTTGTCATAAGCTCTTCAGAACTGTCTTGGATCTTTGTATTTCTGAGAATAACTATGTTATTCACAGTTGATCATTGTATAGTATTACTATTACTGTGTACAATGTTCATTTGGTTCTATTCACTTTCCTTTGCATCAGTTCAGGTAAGTCTTCCCAGGTTTTCTGTGAATTCTAGTGTGCTAGTGCTCTTCTTCCTATTGGGACTGTGACCCAGGCTGGGTCCCTGAATAGGCAATGCAATAGAGTCCTGTACCCAGTACCAGGAAAGTATCTCCAGTAATCTCCTTCTGACCAGTTGTCTGGCGTCCTTGCTACCTGTGAGCTGAGAGCTCTGGAAGAATCCACCAACTATTCAGTCACCCCAGAGGCCTGTGCTGGCTTGCCACTGGCACTGCCTCAATTGGACTATGTTCTACTCTCACCAGGGGGAGGCAGACCTTTCATATTGTCTTTGTATATTATCTTGGGCTGGAAAATTACTTCACCCCATTCTTTTGTTGCTTCTGCTGCTCCAGAATATGTTTTGAGACATTTTTCAATATTGGTTGGAAGGGAATTTGGGAGAGCTCAGGCAAATTCCTGCCTTTACTCCACCATCTTGGCTCTGCCTCTACAAATATGATCTTACTGAAGTCACTTAAATTGTTTATACCTCTCAGTCAGCCCACTGTAAAAGATAGAGTCTGTCTATTTAATGACTTTTTGTAAGTTAAATTAGAAACTTTGAATTAAACTGAAAACTTTGCTATATCATTCCTTTCAGTATCATGTTGAAAAGTGAGAGAAGTTTTTGTTTGTTTGTTTGTTTCTCTAGAAATTATAGCCTTGCTAAAAGTAAAATACATAAAAAATGTCTGTAAGAGTTATATATTTTGATTGGTTTTTAGTAATTCTTATTCATCTTATGAACAGCTTCCACTTTTCCCATTGGTGTTCTATCATACTTCACTCCAAAGAACAGATAAGTTGTCATCTTGCAATCTCTTTCCTCACTGCTGTATGTGATTTGATGGCTCACAGTGAGTGTAAATAGCAATTGTTTCGGTTTTGGCCAGATACCCTGAGGGTCTTTCCCTCCCATATTGAATTTTTTTGACTAGCCATCTCCAGTTGTCCTGATCTAGATCTTGCCACTGGAACCAGATGGCTCTGGAAGAGAAAGTGAGGCTGGTGACTTTGTACAGACCTGCCTCTCTTAAATCCAATTCACTTTCAAGTCATGACATCACCTTCCTGCTGTCATTGGTCTCCTTAAAGAACAAAGGACAAACAACCACAACAATCACTGCTGTTACTCTCAGAGGTCTAAGCAACTCTCTAAGGCTGTAAATTGTAGAGGAGTGCTGATCCTCATTGGTAGAGAGAGTTTCCTTATCTAGAAGTTTGCTAGGAAATAACAAGCCTCATCTCTATCCTTATCCCAAATAGTAGGAACCTAGATTTAAAGATGCAGTACAAATCCTTAATTTTATAGATAAGGAAACAGAAGACTGGAGAGGTTAAGAAATTTAGTCAGTCAACAGACAGTAAACAAACATTTAGTAAGTACTTACTAGGTATGAGTGACTGTGCTAAGGTTTGGGAATACAAATCAAGCAGAAAAAAGAAAGAGGAGCCTTAGCTTTAAGGAGCTTATATTCTACTGGGGTTAGACAATACAAAAAAAGCAGTCTTAAAGGTAGTGGGGAAAAGGTACCTCACAGAGACATGATGGAATATTCCAAGCACAGCTTCATGAGAAATGAAGACATGGCATGTAAGACCTCTGATGAAGGTACTAAGAGAATCTTGGGCAGGCTGGAGAAATATGGAGTGCAGCTGGTGAGAAATACCAAGGTGAAATAGATATTAAGTGGCAAGATAAGAATTTGTACCCAGAGCCTCTGAGATGAAATACAATGCATTTTTCCTTCTACCACAATTACACAATTATACTTTGCACAATTACCATAAATACACTTTAAATGATGGAAGACTGAAAACATATTTTGCATTTGATTCTACCCTATAGAGAATGGAACGAAACAATGCCAAATGAGACATTTGTATGCAATTAAACGGATTAGCAGATAGAGTGCTGGGTCTGGAGTCAGGAAGACCTGAGTTCTAAGCCAGCCTCAGGCACTTACTAGCTATGTGTCCCAGGACAAATCACTTAACCTCTGTGCTTTAGTCTATTGGAGAAGAAAATGGCAAACCACTCCAGTATCCTTGACAAGAAAACCCCAGGTCCATGGTGTGATAGTCATACAAGTCTGAAGGACTGAACAACAACAACAGGAGGTAATTTTGGAATGGTGGGGTTATGTCAGTTTGCCTTGAATGTCAGGTAATAGGGAGCTACTGAAGATTTTTGAGCCTGGGATTCATTTGAGCATATTTATACAGAAGAAAGACTAGTCTGGCATTGTTACAATGCAAGAATTGGGATTTGTAAGGCATAGAGGTAAGATAATGAATTAGGAGGCTATTTTCTTATTGAGTCATTTAAACAACTGATAATTATAAGGCCAGCATGTATAGTTTATATGAATTCAATCCTATACTCAAGGGAAAATGTACTTTTTGGATACGGGGATAGAGCCCAGACATTACCAGGTAATATTGCTGTCACCATTTACTTAGTTGCATTCTGATTTTAAATTCTACATAAAAGACACTGAGCAGGTTTTAAGAACATGACCAGAACCATAGTCATTATATGTTTTGGACTTGTGGATATATCTTCCCTTTTGTAAACATACAATCAATTCCCTAATATTTTTCAACTCTTCCACTTTCTGTTCCCTTAGAAGAATTAGGATATATATATACATACACACATGTTGTACAAACATGTCTGACATTCAAGTCAAACTGACACAATCCAATCATTCCAAAATTACCTTCTATTTTTTTTCTCTTTTGTATACTTTCTACACTACTGTATTAGCTTTTGTCACTGGAATACTACCTGCACTTGCTTACCTTTTTGCCTTTGTGTATATTACATTAAACCTGCAATACCTTCCATTTCCTTCTTAACTATTGAATTCCTATTCATCCTATAAAGACTAATTGAAATTCTACCTTTCCCATGAGACCTCTTTGATCTCTCATGTTGGTGATAATAATAATTCATGTCTGGTTAGGACACTTTTACAAAGTGTTTTCTGAGGAAGCCACTACAAGGATTATTATTTACATTTTATAGTTGAGGAAACTGAGGAAATTCACTATGGTCTCACAAATACCATGTAAAAAAATCCAGGTTTTTTGACTATAAGTCCTCAACTTATCCTGCTACTACAAAGTATCTCTAATAAAGAACTTAACCCTTCACATATGACATACAATTTTTTGATTTTGCATTCTAGCAATGTATTCATCATATATCATTGTGAGTCTTAGTGGTCTGCATATGTGTTGTTTAGATGGATAGCAGAGTGGAGAAACATCTCAGCTTGGAGTCAGGAACAGCTAGGATTAAATTTCATTTCACCTTCATGACCCTTGGCTAACTCACTAGGACCTATTTCCTAAGTTTGACTTGATAAAAGGGTGTCTTTCACCAGGATTTGACCCTGAGGAAAAAAAAAATTTTACATCTTTCTTTTATTTGTAATATGAGTAGTTTGTCCCTAATTCCGAATATAAACTCAATGAGCTAAATCTTGTGTGACACATTTTTGTCTCAGCGATACCTTCTTCAATAGACAGGAAGACAACATATCATTAGGATAATTTTCCAGCCAAAGGTTTTCAGTTTGCCAAGTATGATATGTGAATTAGACAAAACATGACACTGTAGGCCAAGGCTCTTCAGTTACTCTCTCCAACATGCGCAAGCGATTTCCTCCAAGTTTCAGTATTTGGAAGAAATCTTAAAGATTGAAACATGCTATTTCAAATTGGTAGTAGATCTGACATTCCTTTTTCTTTACTAAATGGTAGTTACTGAAGCTTTTGGGGATTCTTTTGTGCTGGCTGAGATAGTAAAGTTTTTTGTATATAGCATAAAGGGAAATGGAAACTAGACCAAATTATACAGTCCAGGGATAGTCACCACTATTTCTTCCTATTAGTCCTCCCACATTTTTCTCAGATATCTAGGTGCAGGTGGGAGATCCCAACTGCACAAACCCACAGCTCAGAGAAAAAGAAGGGGTGTCTAGGTGTTCATTCCTTGTCTGAAGCTTAGGGATGAAGATAGGAGGATTGCAAGTAACAGAGAAACATAGTATTTCTCACAGCTTACCTGCTTGCAAACATTTTAGGATTCGTGGCAGCTCCCAGACCTTGGTTACTTTTGGAGGCACTGGCCATAAAGCCACACATCTCCGTGTAGTTCACTGTCACTCTGTCTCCACTCTCTTTGCTGGAAATTCATATGAGAAGGAGCTGGAAAGAAGTCGAACACCCAGAATGTTTTCTTTGTTCAGCTATATGGTTCTTGGGCACAAGCGGCAAGCCCAGTTCAATATTACCTGTCTTTGAGAAGATAGTGGAAATATTAGGTGTGGTTGAAATACATCTAGGTTCTGGCTTATTTCCCATAGAACAATTTCCTAAATTCTTATGGTGTGCAGACATAAAATCTGAGCAACGGCACTGGGACAGACCGGTTTCTCTCCTTGAACCTAATACAAAGTACTCTACCCAGTAGACCCTTAACAAATGTTTGGCAAATTTAATTGAAATACAGAAATAGTCACAAAGAACATTGCCCTAGTGCATGCTACTTTTCTTGGAGTTACAATTAATTGAGACATATTTATAGAATTTTTGTCTAGAAATCATCTCATGGAGCAATTTGGAACTAGGTCCAAAGGGCTATAAAAGTGTGCACACTCACTGTATCCCAAAAACATCCTAAAAAAGGGAAAAGCACCCACATGTACAAAAATACTCTTTTTGTGATGGCAAAAAATTAGACATTGAGGGTTTCCCCATCAATTGGGGAATGGCTAAACCTGTTTTGGTATATGAATATGATGGAATACTATTGTTCCATAAGAAATGATGAGCAGGTGGACTTCAGAAAAACCTGGAAAGATTTACAAATACTTATGCTGAGTGAAGTGAGCATAATCAGAAGAACATCATACATAGCAACTGTAGTATTCATCTGAGCAAAGATCTTTCCCACCCATTCAATAGGGCTCAGGTGGCCTTTGGTGGGAAAACATAATTATATCTTTGTAAGTAGGCCCAAAGCAGCTACTTACTAGGTGCTAAGCCTATATGGGGGTGAAGCCCTCAGGGCTCTAAGGGGAGTTGCTAAGACCAGAGCCAATGGTGTGTGCCCTGAGTTCTAGTCAATCAGATGACGGCTAGGACTATATAAAAAGAGAATCCAGAACTGGGAGCAGCAGAGCAGAACTGGTGGCAGCAGAGTGGAGAGTGTCAGGATTCAGAAGCAGAGAGCCAGTATCGAGAGAGAGTGAAAAGCAGAGAGTGCTGAACAAGAGAGAGCTGCAGAGATCAAGGAACTCAGAGTTAGTAGAGCTGTAGGAGAGAGTGCTGAGTAGAGAATTAGGTTTTGTGAGTGATCTTTTTATAGGATGTCCCTAGCATTGAGGGGAAGCTACAGTATAGCTTGGCTCCTTGCTATAATATTTTGTTATAATTTCCTTGTTACTACAGTGAAGTGGGCTTATTGGTTTTGGAATATTATTGCTACAATATCAATTTGGAGACATTGGTCCTTGGATCTGATCCTCTGGAGTCTAAGTAAATGTTATATTTCCTCTGCCTGCTACCTAGAGAATTCCTTATATTTGGTGATTCCTAACCACTCAGGCATGTCCATGGCCCTCTCTGAGGTAATGAATTTTGCTTTACTGCTATAGCAACACCAACATTGTGCAATGATCAGCTATGATAGACTTAGCTCTTTTCAGCAATGCAATGATCCAAGACAATTCCAAGAGACTTATGATGGAAAATGCTATCTACATCCAGAGAAAGATCTATAGAGTCTGAATATAGATTGAAGCATACTATTTTCACTTTTTAAAGTGTTTTTTTTTCTTTCTCATGGTTTTCCCCTTTTGTTCTGTTTCTTCCTTTTTGTTCTGTTTCTTCTTTCACACACACCTAATGTAGAAATATGTTTAACATGATTGTGCTTGTATAACCTATATAAGATTGCTTGCTGTCTTGGGGAGGAGTGAGGGAAGGAAAGGTGGTAGAAAAATTTAGAGCTCAAAATCTTACAAAAGTGAATGTTAAAACTATGTTGGACAAAATTAAAATAATATTAAGTGAAAATAAATAATTTGCTGAACAAATAAATAAATCATCTCATAGAAACCAGAATGATTGTGTTCATAAAAAAGGAGTTCACATAAAACACTTTTAGAAGCAAAGAAGTATTGTCAATTAAATCAAATAACCTGATGCTTCAAGTTTAATTTTCACTAAGTCACCTTTGAGTGTACTGTAGAGTGTTTATTCATATTTATCTGATCAAATCTTGTAAAATAAATATTTTAAATCATGTAACTAGCAATTCATTATTTAGAAAATAACTGAAATTGAATAAAAATCATTATTAGAGGAAGCAAACTTACAGAAGAATCTGGGGAAATTTTAGACAAAATCATTGTAGGAGCACAAAATAGACAATAAATGTCAGTATTAATTTTGGAATTGAGGAAAACCCCAATATTAAACTTCAATAGAACATTGTGACCTAATTTCCCAATTTATTGGCATTTACCAAAAGTCAACATAATTTTTATTGGACTCGAATAATTTCAAAAATTTGATTTTGTTATCATTATAAGGATTCCTAAGAGATGGCTCTGGAAGCATGATTCTAACCCTCATATCTCATAAATTTCTCCTCACACTGCCTCCTCAAATGATGACATTACCTCATATTTTACTAAAAAAAGAAAGAAAATAAATGAGGCCATTCACTGAGCTCTCTCTTTTCCTTCTCTTCCTCATCTCACATAACTCAGATTTGTTACTATCCTTTACCCTTGTCTCACATGAGGGGATGACCTTTCTTCTTGCCAGGGAAGCCCATTGATCCGCACAAGTGAATCCAGTCCATCCCATCTCTTCCAGTAGATTTCTCTATCATCCCCAATCTCTTATCTTCAATCTCTCTCTATATTGGATGCTTCCCTATTGCTTGGAAAAGTGCCCACATCTTCCCTATTCTCAAAAACCCCTTCACTTGATTCATTTATATCAACTAGCTATGATTGCTAAATCTCTCTTTCCTCTTGTGTCTAAACTCCTTGAGAAGGCCATCTACAACAGGTGCTTCCATTTCCTTTCCTCTCACTTGCTTCTTAAGTCTCTGTAGTTTAGCTTCCAACCTCATGATTCAACTGAAACTGGTGTCTCCAAAGTTACTAATTATCTCTTAACTGCCCAAACTAATGGCATTTTCTCAGTCTGTATTCCTCAAAGTTCTCTCTGCAGGTTTTGACATGGTCAATTACTGAATTCTCCTTGATATTGCCTTCTCTCTAGATTTTCACAACACTACCTTCTCATGATTGTCTCCTACTTACATGACCACTTCCCAGTTTCCTTTGGTAGTTCTTTATACAGGATATGCCTGTTAACCATGGGTGTACCATGTCAGTTTTTTCTTCTCCCTCTATACTATTTTCCTTGGTAAACTCATCATCTCCCCTGGATTCAAATGTCCTCTCTATGATATTAATTTCCAAGCCCACTTATCCAGCCTATCATCATCCTTGAGGTCCCCCAGGCTCTACACTTCAATATCATACTTGACTCCTCACTTCCTCCATCTCCATGTTCAATTTGCTGCAAAAGCCTGTGGATTTCACCTTTGCAACAACTGTCAAATATGCTCCCTTCTCTCCTCTCATGCTGCCACCAGCTTGATACATATTTTCATTTCCTCATGTTGGACTATAGTGATAACTTGCTGGTGGTTGATCTGTCTGTCACAAAACTTTCCCTACTACAATCCACCCTCCATGCAGTCACCAGAGTGATTATCCTAAAGATAAGTCCAACCATGTGACCTTCATACTTAACTTCAGTGGATCCCTATCGCTCCTAAGTTAAAATATAAAATGCTGTGGTTGGCACTTACAGCCCTCCAAAATCTAGTCATTTGTCTCTATCTTTTTGGTCATCTTATGGCTTATACTGTCCCTCTACATATTCTTAATAATCCAGTAAAAATGGCCTTCTTTCTGTTCTTTGAAAGACATACTCTATGTCTTGACTCTGGGGATTTTTATTGACTTTCCCCTATGCCTGTAATGTGTTCCTTCTTTAACTCTGCCTCATGGCTTCCTTAACTTTCTTCAAATTCCAACTAAAATCCTACCATTTATAGAAAGCTTTTCCCAATCCTTCCTAATTCTATTATTTCCTATTTATTCTGTTTATAGCTTATTAGTACATAGTTGTTTTCATGGTTTCTCCTCTATTAGACTGTGAAATTCTCAAGGGCAAGTACTGTATTTGCCTTCCTTGGTATCCTCAGTGTTTACCACAGTGCCTTATTCATAGTAAGGACTTAATAAAATAAATATCAGTTGAGCTTAGAAATCAGAAATCTAGGCACCAACTGAGCAGGCATAATTTAGAGATGTTATAATCAGAGTTATAACACTTATGGCATATACAGCTAAGTGACCCGAGACATGTCCCTTTCTCAGGGCACTAGACAACAATATAAACTATAAATTAAGAAGCATACTTGATTTCCAGAATGTTCTTGTACTGGTCCTACCCATTTACCAGGTCCAGTCCTACTGCTTATAAGCAGGAAACAACAACAAACAAACAAATAAAAAAGCTTAGCCATAAACATTAATTTTTATAAAGCATTTTATATTGTCTCATTTGAGTTTCACAATAACCTTATGGTGTAAGAACTCTAGATATTTATACCTATTTTGCAGATAAAAAAACTCAGAATAAGTGACCTGTATATAGTCCCATGATCAGTAGGATCAAAAGGTAGGACATTTGGGCATCCATGACTACAAACCTGGCTTTCTATTTGCCAGGAGAAGTCTCCTCCCAGAAAAAAAAAAAGATTTTATATACCTATTATATTATTAAATTTTTCTTTGCAATTTGTGTGTCTGTTATAGCCACATGAAAATCTCAAATCATAGAATTACATTTTATAAACTTATCAGAAATACCTGAACCAGTCTTTCCCCATAGTAGACTTTCTTCATACAGAAATTCTACCAAGTTTCCTTCAACTCTTCATCCTATCTCATGAATATGACAAAGCAAATAGTCTCTCAGGCATGCTACACATTGATTCAGTAACACCTTCCCCTAAATTGTGGTTCCTTCAATATTACTTCTATCTTTAACACTTTGTGACAGGAACCATATCCATTACATGAGATGCATCCCAACCCAAACAGAAAGAGAAAGCATTAGGAATTTATTTAATGAAAGTGAGTTTTGAGGTCACCATGCCTCACCCAATTATCCTAGAAGATTCAGGGGTCTAACCCCCTTACCCATAAAAATGTTGACGTGTCAGTGACATGAAGTTTCCAATATAGTATCCAAGAGGAAGTAAATGGAAAGATTATAAAATTGTGTTGACAAAATTTAGATTTCATTTCAAAGTCTATTGGAATAACTCTGATATTGTAATTATGTGTGTATATGTGTATAATTATATGTTATATGGTATACACACATATGTGTATATACATATATAACTCTACACAAAATTCTATACATATACACATTATATACACACATATATGCATGCATATATATATATATATATATACCTTTATATATATAATGTACATATGTGTGTATACAGACACACACAGACCTTTTAATTTTAACCCACAAAACTAAAATAGTGCACTTTACAAAGGCTTTTTCTTGACACTATATACCAGGGAAATAAAATATGGATGATAATCTCAGAGAAATTATACCCTTATAATATGTGCTGGATAATCAGAAGGGATTAACTAATTTAGAGTCAGTGTAAAGACATCTGAACATATAAAGTCAATTATAAGACAAGTTAGCAACTTAACCTTCCATTGCTCTAGGCACCTCTGTAACACTTAAGTTGAAGAGAACACACTGCCCTGTTTTGGTAGAGGGCATCTCTACATCTGGGAGCTGCCTACATCAATGAAATCACAGATCTAGTCTTTTTCTATGCACCTGTCTGGGAAGGAGTTTGGGATTTGTTATCTTCATTTTGGAAAAGTCATATCAGATCTCATGAAAGCATCAATTATCTTCATGTCATCACTTGGAAAAGTGCTGGGGGAAAATCTTCCCAAAGCAATTTGAAAGTTCCTTGAAAAAGAATAGGTGTATTGTATTATATCCATCATGGCTTCATAAAGATAAGTTCTGTGACATTAATTTAATCATCTATGACAGAGTAATAGGCATAGTATGATATGGGGAAGTGATATACTATATAATATTTTGACCTTTTCCAGGAAAAATTGCTTAAGTACATATTTAATGAGGGTGTCAAAATAATTTTGATATGCCCATTTAACTAAATGCTTTCAGAGGAAATACCTATAAATTAAATGTTCACAGCCTTCAATAAAAGCAGAATGCTCTTTGACATAAACGTTTAGATTCTTGAGTAAAAATTTTATTACAAATTGAGCTGAATTTTATCTGTGAGAATATTTCTCTGATATTTCAGTGGAAAGAAATGGGAAAATGCCTTGTAACTTGCAACCAATTGCTTCCTGTGGAAATTATTAACATTATGTGTAAGATTTAATGTTTTGCTATGTTATATTTCTTACTCTTCTCTTACCACTTTGATCCTATTTTGTAGTGCTGATGAAGAGAAGAAAACCTCAGGACAGCAAGTAATAATAATAAATACATACATTTAGTGCTTTATGGTTTATAAAGTGTTTTCAAAATGTTAAAGAGGAAGTAAAATTGTTATTATGATCCCTTTCCTATAGGTTGCAGAAGAATAGAGCTAGAAGCAACCTCAGTGATACTCTTGTATAACCCTCTCATTTTACAAGAGGAAACTGAGGCCTATGTCTAGTCTGCAAGTTTTAAAGAAGAATTATAACCAATGGAATGAGAAAGAAGAAACAAACCCAAACAAGAAAAAAAGAGAGCAAATAGTTTGCCTCAATCTGTATTCAGACTCCATAATTCTTTCCCTGGATGTGGATAGTTTTTTCTGTCATGAGTCTTTTGGAGCTGTCTTGGAACCTTGTATAGCTGAGAAGAGCCAAGTCTATCAAAGTTAGTCATCACAGATAGCATGTGTCTGTAATTGTGTTTAATGTTTTCCCGGTTCTGCTCCCCTTACTCAGCGTCAGATCATGTAATTCTTTCCAGGTTATTGTGAAGTCCATCTGATCTTCATTTCTTATCGTGCAAAACTATTCCATTACACTCATATACCACAACTTGTTTAGCCATTCCCCAATTGATGGACATCCCCTTGTATGTATTTATTTATACATATGCATATAATGTAAAGTCAGAGTGCACAAAATTTAAGAAAAAATTTCCAAAATGATAAATGCTTATACCTAAAGTATAAACTAATGTATATATGTACATATGTGTTGATTTTTTAGGTTCAAACACATCATTTTGGAAGTAGTTCCAAGAATATATGATTACACATATGCATGAATATTTATGTATTATGTATATATGTATATATGTGTTAATTGCCTTTATATTATCTCCTTTTTAAAGCATGTATCTTGGCATATTGACCACAGAAATCAATTGGAATCAATTTTACAGAAATACAAAATTTACATCTAATATGAAGGCTAAAAAAGAGAGAGAGATTTCTATATTATTTTAAATTAGAGTTATTTGAGAATGCGTCTTACTCTCTTACTAGACTGCATGTCTTCAAGGGTACATCTCAAACACTCCCCGGTGGGGAATCTCCTCCCACTGTTATTTAGCACAGTGTTTTGTATATAATAGACACTTAATAGATATTTGTGGAATCGAATTCTGTCTAGTATATATCTCCAGAGGAAGCCTTCAGAGGATTAAGTAATATTCCTTTTAACTCAAGTTTATTATGCATTGATTAGTCACAATAAAATAGAAGTATCTAAACAGGTTTTACATAGGGTTTGGGCTCAGAAGTTCTGGGTTTGAGTCCTGTCACTTACTAGCTATATCCACTTGAGTAAATCATTAATTTCTGTGGGACTCTGTTTTCATCACAAGAGGTGAATTCCAGGCTCAACTCTTCCACTTATTAGTTATGTAATAGGTACAGGTAAAACCTATATTGGATTGCATGCTATCTTGGGTGGGGAGAAGAGGGAGGGAGAGAAAATTTGGAACTCAAAAACTTGTGGAACTGAGTGTGGTAAACTAAAAATAAAAAAAAAATAAATTTTAAAAAATAAATACATACATACATACAACATAAAATTTTAAAGAAAAAGTATGTAGGAGTATAGTAAAAAGAATATGAGAAACTGGTAAATGGTAAAGAAATAGACATTCTTTTTGAGTAAATAATGATTAGTAGCAATAACCAAGAAAAAGACTACAGAAAATCTCCTTCCACATGATAACTATTTGTTTTTGTTAGCTATTTTACAGATTTTTGGATTGATGTCAAGAACTTTTAAGCTGGTTGAGAGAAAAACAGTCTATAATAATTCAAATTCTTGGCTTAGGAATTCAGGAATCCAGTTTCATGGCTTGGCTTAAGAATTCAGGAAGACAGAAAAATTTATCTCTGAATTTTGCCATTCCAAAGAAGAGATGATCTAGAAGATGATCTAGAAAATAGAAGATATCAATTTGTCATTAACAGTTGTGGATATTTCAATCCCAAAGAACTCTGACATTGTAGTTTATGCCCCAGTCATGATGCTACAATGCTGTCATTGGAGAACACTGCAATACAAGTGAATGCAAATTAGACAGGTTAATTGTGAATGTTCAGATGGTATGAGAAAAAAAATATTTTACCATGATCTAAAGATAAATAATCACTTTTACTAAATAACTTACTGAGTAAACTCAGGATCTTAGGAAATATCCTAGAAGAAGAAAGCAACACTAGCATTTAACTAAATTTTCTAATAAATTCAGTATATAGGGGTATGTAATATCAATTAAGTTGGGGGTCTTTGATTGAGTCTTACTAGGTGCTAAACCCCAGGCCCAAACCTCTACCTACTAGGTGCTAAGCCTGTGTGGGCCTGAAGCCCTCAGGGTCCTAAGGGCAGTTGCTAAGACCAGAGCCAATAAAAGGAGCCTGAGTTCTGGTCGCTCAGATGATGTTTGATGATGGCTAAAGAGAGTATAAAAAGAGAGAACATAGCTATTTGCTTAGGGCTCTCACTCTTGGTGGAGTGCTGTTGTGGAGACTCTGGGCAGTTATAGTTAAGAGCCCTCCAGCTTGTAAACCCAGATGTTTGGACTTTGTTAAACTCTGGTAACTATGCATTGAGACTTGAATCAGACAAGGTCTGTCTGTTGCTGTTTGTAATTTGTTTGTATTTCCTCTGAAGCTCGAAGCTCAGGGTGTTGGCTTTTCCCCCTAAGCTGAGTGAATGATGTTTGTATGTTGGATTGAAATAAGATTGTTAACTCCCTTAATGCTACTTTCCTTAGTAAAGCAGATATAAAGAACCTGTGGTGGCAGCTTTCTGTGTGCTGGTTATTGGTGGGTCTTACACCCCTACAGCAGCTGCTAGCAGATTGTTGCAACAGGATAATAAAATACATTCTAGTACATTTTTATTGCATGCTAGCAACTAGTTTTCTCTGAAATTACTGTCTTTGAATCAATATATATCAATAATAATAATAATTTCTTGATTGTAGCTATATTTACATAATCAGCCTCATTATTATATAATTCTACTCATCTTTATTATTGGTGATATTAAATTTCTCATTTTTATGAAGTTCACAAAGCTAGAAACCGATTTGGGGATTATAATAATAAAAACATTACTATCACTTCTCTTAAATTCAAATGTATTTGTTTAAAAACTAATAGAATATATGCATTTGAAAATTAAATGAAACTCATATTTATTGTTAGTAAAATATTTTGTTGGTTGTAAAACTAATAGCTCATTCATGAAATTAAAAATGGCATTTAAATATTATATCAAAGGTTATTAAAATCCATTACTTGACACTGTCAGCTGAAATGATACATTGTCATTTTTGATATATGCTTAAGAACAGTTTTTATATGTTATTATAATCACAGTCTATCCCAGGCTACCTAATATCATGGGCATTTCCAATTGTGACAGTATATATCATGTATTGATAAGTGAAGTCAGGCTTGACAGCTAATTCAATGCCATTGGACTTTTGAATGTGTTTTCATCTTATTTGAAAATTCCTGAAAACTATCTCCTCTACTCAGATCCCATGCTTCCATCCTTTGTGTCACCTAGCTACCAATTAATCTGCAAGCCATTATTAAGTACCTACTAGTCCAGGAACTGGATAGGGGAAACAAAGACAAAAGAGAAACAGTACCTGCAATTAAGAGGTTTATCTTTTAATGGTCTAACTGGGAGATAACATGTGCATATGCATAGATATTTATGTGACACATACAAAACAAATACAAAATAACAAGATGACCTCAGCAGGTAAGACACTAGCAATTGGGGAAAAAATAACTCATTTAAAAAAGATATTTAAGCTGAGGGAACAGGGATTCTAAGAGAAAGAGGGAGAGAAATAGTCCTACTGCAGAAATTTCCAATTTAATTTCCTTTTAGAAATTTTAGAAATTATTATGGTACTTTGAAGAAGATGGAAACATTAACTAACAAAATAGCCAAGATGGTTACAAGAATGCAATAGAATTTTAAATAGTTTGGGGGAGGCAGAGCCAAAATGGTGGCTGGAAAGCAGGGACCAGCTTGAGCTCCCTGCCGAGTCCCTCCAAAAACCTATAAAAAATGGCTCTGAACCAATTCTAGAATGGAAGAACCCACAAAACAGCAGAGAGAAGCAGGGCTCCAGCCCAGGACACCCTGGATGGTCTCTGGGTGAGGTCTATCCTACACGGAGCTTGGAGCTGGAGCTGGGAGCTGGGAACGGAGTGGAGCAGAGCCCAGTCTGAGCGGCGTGGACCATCCAGACCAGGAACCGGGCGGAGGGGGCCCTAGCGCCCTGATTCAGTGAGCTGCGGCAGTTATGAGACTTCTCAACCCACAAACACCAAAGACTGCGGAGAAGGTTAGTGGGAAAAGCTGCGGGAGTGGAAGGAGTTCGCTGTTGGGCTTCCAGCCCTGGGGGCAGCGGAGGTGGGGCAGCTACAGCTGCTGCTGCTTCTGGCTCCAGGCCCACCTGGTGGGAGTAATTAAGTGGCGGATCAGAGCAGGAGTACATAGTCTGCTGAAGATCTAAGCCCAGTCAGGGTTGGGGGTTCTTGGGAAAGGAGGAGTGCTGGTGTGACAGAGCTGGCACCTCCCCCGCAAACGTGGAACATAGAACTCATTAGTCTACAAGCAGTCATACCACACCGAAAAACTCAAGGGTCAAGTTGGTTGGGAATATGGCCAGGCAGCGAAAACACACCCAGATTCAGTCTCAGACTTTGGATTCCTTCTTTGGTGACAAAGAAGACCAAAACATACAGCCTAAAGAAGACAACATAGTCATAGAGCCTACAACAAAAGCCTCCAAGAAAAACATGAACTGGTCCCAGGCCCTGGAAGAGCTCAAAAAGGATTT
This sequence comes from Trichosurus vulpecula, assembly GCF_011100635.1. Classification (NCBI taxonomy): domain Eukaryota; kingdom Metazoa; phylum Chordata; class Mammalia; order Diprotodontia; family Phalangeridae; genus Trichosurus; species Trichosurus vulpecula. Next base: position 144,951,488 of record NC_050578.1, read on the forward strand.
GGAAAAGCAAGTTAGAGAAGTAGAGGAAAAATTGGGAAGAGAAATGAGAAGGATGCGAGAAAACCATGAAAAACAAGTCAATGACTTGCTAAAGGAGACCCAAAAAAATACTGAAAAATACACTGAAGAAAACAACACCTTAAAAATAGATTATCTCAAATGTCAAAAGAGCTCCAAAAAGCCAATGAGGAGAAGAATGCCTCGAAAGGCAGAATTAACCAAATGGAAAAGGAGGTCCAAAAGACCACTGAAGAAAATACTAGTTTAAAAATTAGATTGGAGGAAATGGAATCTAGTGACTTTATGAGAAATCAGGATATTATAAAACAGAACCAAAGGAATGAAAAAATGGAAGACAATGTGAAATATCTCATTGGAAAAACCACTGTCCTGGAAAATAGATCCAGGAGAGATAATTTAAAAATTATTGGACTACCTGAAAGCCATGATCAAAAAAAGATCTCATCTTTCAAGAAATCATCAACGAGAACGGCCCTGATATTCTAGAGCCACGGGGCCAAATAGAAATTGAAAGAATCCATCGATCGCCTCCTCAAATAGATCCCAAAAAGAAATCTCCTAGGAATATTGTCGCCAAATTCCAGAGCTCCCAGATCAAGGAGAAAATACTGCAAGCAGCCAGAAAGAAACAATTTGAGTACTGTGGAAACCCAATCAGAATAATCCAAGATCTGGCAGCTTCTACATTAAGAGATCGAAGGGCTTGGAATACGATATTCCGGAGGTCAATGGAGCTAGGATTAAAACTTGGAATCACCTACCCAGCAAAACTGAGTATCATGCTCCAAGGCAAAATATGTATTTTCAATAAAATAGAGGACTTTCAAGCTTTCTCAGTGAAAAGACCAGAACTGAATAGAAAATTTGACTTTCAAACACAAGATTCAAGAGAAGCATGAAAAGGTAATCAAGGAACAGAAATTGCAAGGGACTTACTAAAGTTGAACTGTTTTGTTTACATTCCTACATGGAAAGATGACATGTTTGATTCATGAGACCTCAATATTAGGGTAGCTGAAGGGAATATGCATATATATATATGTTTATGTATATATATATATATATATATATATATATATATATATATATATATATATATAGGTGAATGTGTATGTATGTATATATCTATGTGTGTGTGCATATATATATATATATATATATATATATATATATAAATAAAAGAGAGAGAGCAGACACAGGGTGAGTTGAAGATGAAGGGAAGATATCTAAAAGAAATAAAATCAAATTAAGGGATGAGAGAGCAACATACTGAGAGAGGGAGATAGGGAGAGACAGAATGGGGTGGATTATCTCGCATAAAGGTGGCAAGAGGAAGCAGTTCTGTGGGAGGAGGGGAGAGGGCAGGTGAGGGGGGAATGAGTGAACATTGCTCTCATCAGATTTGGCCTAAGGAGGGAATACCATACATACCCAATTGGGAATCTTACCCCACAGGAAAGAAGAGGGAAGAAGATAAAAAAAATGGGGAGGATGATGGAGGGGAGGGCTGATGGGGGTGGAGGTAATCAAAAACAAACAGTTTGGAAAGGGGACAGGGTCAAGGGAGAAAATTCAATAAAGCAGGATGGGTTGGGAAGGAGCAAAATATAGTTAGTCTTTCACAACATGAGTATTGTGGAAGGGTTATACATAATGATACACATGTGGCCTATGCTGAATTGCTTGACTTCTTAGGGAGGGTGGGTGAGAAGGGAAGAGGGGAGAGAATTTGGAACTCAAAGTATTAAAAACAGATGTTCAAAAACAAATAAAAAAAAGTTTTCCCATGCAACTAGAAAATGAGATACACAGGCAATGGGGTGTAGAAATTTATCTTGCCCTACAAGAAAGGAAGGGAAAAGGGGATTAGGGGGGAGGGCTGACTGGGGAACAGGGCAACCAGAATATATGCCATCTTGGAGTAGGGGGGAGGGTTGAAATGGGGAGAAAATTTGTAATTCAAAGTCTTGTGAAAATCAATGCTGAAAACTAAATATGTTAAATAAATAAATTTAAATTAAAAACAAAAATTTTAAATAGTTTGAGTAATAGTAAATTTTGACCATACCAAGAGTTAACAATAGAGTTCCTATCACGAATTCTTTCCCTATTTCACTTTACACACCACCCACTCAAGGGATACTACATCTGCCTCTCTTGCTCAAGCTTGAAGTTCATTGGCTACTCATTGGCTTAAACACAATTCTGATAGGCATGGATTTTTTAACCAGCTCTATTTTTCAGTTTAAGTCAATTTGTTCCTCTTAGCCAACCAGATGTTTTCTGCTCTCAGGATCTCAACATATTGGTGCCTGACATAGGGTAGATATCTTATTGGCTTTAGGCCTAGTGTAGCTCAAAACTCCCAATCTCAAGCAATCCACCAGCCTCAGCACCCCACAGTAATGGGGATGGCAGTCATTTGTCACCACACTTGACAAGAGGAATAGTCTTAATATGATTCAGTCATATCATACAAAAAATTAAAAGATTTTTTTGTTATTAATTACATTTGTTAAAAAATCTTTTAAAGTGAATGACTGGTGGATTCTTAAAAGGGAGGGGAAATGACAAGAATAAGTAACACATAGAAGTTGTAGAATGCAGTGTCTCAAGTTTACAAAAGCCTTAGACATTTGAGATTATGAAATTCTTATTTTATTATGAGCAAATCACACTTTAGATTTGTTCCATTTGTACTGCCTGAATTTGGCATCTCATCTCATTTAAATAATCCCTAAAGCCGAAAATTGTGGTAAAGAATATTAAGATCTACCTTGCTGCTTTCATATCTAAGTAGCTATGATTTGCAATAAATGCACCCAGTATGAATAGTTGTTTCAGTTTTTAAGGTTTCTACTTGTATCTTGTTTGGAAATTCAGATTTAGGGAAAATATTCTAAGCTAAGAGAGCAGAACCATTTTATTGATTATATGAAAGCATTATTATATCAGTTATATTGCACTGTATTACATCACATCACATACTATTATATTTTATGTTGTTACTCATATATTCAGCACTTAGCAAATTCCCTGAGATACAATAAACACTTAATAAATCTTTATTTTTTATCATGTTTGGTAGTATATAGCAATTATTTATTCCCCTCACTAAATGTACAAGCTTTCGCTCATATGCAGTTTTTCCATGCTTTTGGATTTATGATATGTATCTTTACAAAAAAGGTAAAAAATGACAACCACCTTATCAAATTCAGCAATTAAGTGGGATAACTTACTGCCTCCACCCAAACATCATCCTGGATCTGCCCTTAGTTTTTAAAGGAAACAACTGACTGATGCCTACATTGATCAAGTTTCCTGGAAATACTTAATTCTGATTCTTATATCTTAGCCCAAGACATACAGTATATGACATGTAAAGTCTGTTTATTTTATTCCAAGTAATTGCCTTGCTCTATTTTCTGATACAATGCTAGATCATGAATCCAGGCAACATGTGTTTGAAGAATACAGAGTTAAGTTTGCAGCATTTTTTGGCATGTGAGTGATGGGTAATGCATAGCACCAGCTGGCATTTCAGTTGTGACGTGCCTTCTGATCTGTCAAATGGCTCAATCAAAAATATAAGCATGATGTGCTTATTCCTTTTGCTGAAAGAAATGTTTCATGTCACCAAATTCTGCTACCTCCTCTGTTTTTGTTCCTTTTTGTTCCTTTTCTTTTGTCACTGTTTTCTTCTAGATCAATTATGTTGATGATCATAATCATAATGTTCATAACAGCAGATATGATGTTCTCTGTCAGTGGATATATGTATATTCATTTATATGTAGAGTATACTTTATCATGATTATTTAATTTATATGCATTAATTTCATTTGATAGTTTGATTTTATATTTCTATCTTCTAACTCAGGGCTGTCCAAAATGCGGCCCGCAGGCTGCATGGGGCCTGCAGTGTGATTCATGCGGCTTGCCTACAAGCTTTAGTAAATGAAGCTGAGCTACTGCAGAGCTCTACTAAAATGACAGATCACAATGTATTATCTATTGTTTCAATAAAATCCTAAGGTTGGACAGTACTGTTCTAACTGATGGGTACAAAAATTAATTTAAGGGCATAAAATAGCCTTAAACATAATAAGACAATGACCCTAACTAAATGGTGCATTTTTTCTATGAAGCTTTGTATGTGAGGAAAGACTGACTTTTTTAGACTTCATACATTAAGGAGTCTTTGATAACCATACAACATCCATGATCACTTACAGACTTCTGCTTCACCTCCAATATGACTTAATGTTATATATCCCTGTTAGGAGAATGGTGATTTCTCCACCAAGTTTTCCACTCCTATTATTAACCCCTAGAGAAGAAAACGAAGCTGTAGACCTGCCTTTGCATTTAATTAAGTTTGTTCTTTAGCCTGTATTTATTCCTAAATGAAGGGAAGAATTTTAAGGTATTTGGAAGACATAGGCCTGTGACCAACTTTGTTTAGAATGTGTGGTATGTGAGTACAACTAATTAAGACCCTTATTTATAAATGAATAATTTTATAGAGACTATTTGTTTAGTACAGTGAACTCAGAAAGGGGGACATACTAAATTCCCTTTCACAACGATACACATTTGGTAAAAGATTGCAAATATCTCATGGTAGTTATAATCATATAGTCAATTGAAATAAAGGACTAAACAGCTTGATTTTAAAAAAAAGATCAAATTAAAAATAATTTGAAAAAAAAAGCCAATATCCTCCCTCCTTTTGCTTTTCTTTTGTCCTTTAGGCCATAAATGACAGATTTTATTTTTCTCCATTCTAACAATTATTTTGGTTCTGTGTTTTGCTTTATAATGATTTTGAAGAAGAAGAATGGGGAGAGTGGGGTAGACAGCTTAGAGGGTACTTCCAACATATGGCATTTTACTATGTTCCCCAAATCCAGACCATTCTTAGCATTTTCTTCCTCTTAGAATGATTTATATTGCTTTGTAAACACAGTTAACTTCCTATTTTCTTTCTTTAATGATGAGACTCTCTACATAGCTAGGGTGATCAATGCAAGCAACCTCAGCCTATAGTCACCATATTTGAAAGCTTTTTCATTGTGATGGAATTGGTAGGAGTCTTTGTATTCACAATGGGCATTCTGAACCACTCCCCCCTTTATTAGAATGTGAGTCCCATAAGGGCAGAGACTGCTTCACTCCTCAGCAACTTCTTGCCCAAGTAAAGATGTAATATTGTTAGGTGGAATAGTCAAAGCATATTATTAGCTTGGCCTGTAATCCTCACTTTCCTCCCATTTAGGAAATGGAAATTCATCCTGTCTATTGATACTTTATTAACTTAGAAGATGAGTTGTGACTTCTCTATACTTCATATATCTCCAGGTGCAGATGTATTATCGTACTTATTGCTTATGAATTATTTGCTTATGAATTATTATCAGTACTTATTGCTTATGAATACATTAGATAATGGTGAAAAGAAACATTGCGGATCATATTGAAATGGCAGTGGGAACTATCCTGGAATTAAATATTTGTCAATGATACCCCATAAAATGGGTAATCTACACATCACTATGATCAACAGCTGACTTTACTTCTCACTCATCCATAATGCCTTTTAGCTCTGCCCTTTAACAGTGTTAATCACTAAAGAACATTCATCAACTTTGGTTTGCTTAATTAAGCTTTATTGAATTTGTTAATCAATAAACTACAGATGGAGTGCATGAGTTAAAATGACTTGTCCAAGATCAGTTGCTGAGTCAGTAATGGACCTGTGAATCAGCCTCATTATTCCCATACCTGACCCTCTAGATCTAAATCAAACTCTTGTTTGATATATGGTTCTATTTATCTTCCAAAATATCATCATGAGTCAAAATATTTGTTCAATAACAAAATGTTAAAATAGCATTCCATGTAAAGTTAAGTGGCAAGTAAGACTTCATGAATAAATAGCATCAAATATACTTACCTAGTCTGCATGATTAGTAACAAAAGCTCCCCATGTCAATCTGAAAATGTAATTTAATCCAATGAGACAAAATTGATTTTTTTTCTTAAGTTTCCAGGTCAGTTAAATATCACCTGTTCTCTTTAATTAGTTTTTGATATTTATACATCACCTTTAAACTTCCTAATACAGCTCTTTGTTCTTCAGGCTCTCATCCTTTCACCTGTTTGCATTTGTTTTAGCTGACTGAAGGGGAAAATATGGTTTTGTGTAGGTAAAAACTTTGCTATTGCAAAAGTGGTATTGATCATTTCAGAGCTCAGGCTAGCCTAGGAAGTCATTCTCAGGATCATCTTGAAAGGACACCATTTTATTTGGCAAGGGTAAATGATATATTAGGAACTTGCTCACTAGGTCTCAGAAAAGGCAAAGTTATAAAGGTGAAGGGGAAGTTTTCAGGGAACTTTTGCCCCATTTAATAATAATAGATTACCATTATAAGGATTGGGAAGTGCTTTCTTCACCACAATATTGTGATATAGATACTTCTACTATTACTCTATTTTATACTTGAGGTAATTGAAGCAAAGACAAGATAAGTGACTTTCCTGGGGCAAATATTTAGTAGATATCAGAGCCTGGAATCAAACCTAAATCTCCTGAATTCTTGCCCACATTGGAATCCACTGCTTCTATTTCAATAATAAAAAGTATATCCAAACATATAGGCACTTGGTATCAAATACATTATAGTATATTCTTTAAAAATGATACTCATATGATTATTAATTCTAGGCTATCTTACAAAATTTCATTCTTATATTTCATAGAGTTTAGAGATTCCTAGGGAAAGTTTTAGATATAACTGATTCCAGCTCCTTAATGTTAGAGGTCATAGAACTGAGACTTAAAGATTTTAAATTACTTTTCTATGGTCATAAAACTGGTAGCCAAAGCCAGACTCATATCTAAGTCTTCTCTAAGCCCAATATTTTAAAACTATGCCAAACATGTATACATATATACATATACAAAAATATATATACACACCTGTATATGCATATACATACAAAAACACACATACATATTAAGTGTATGTGGTTATATATATATACATACATGTATATATAATATCCTTGTCATCAATGCTATCCCATATCGACATAGAAATTTTAAGATAGATGGTTCGCATGTTTTTGTGGGGGCAAAAAAGGACAGGAAACACCATCAAGTTATTTTCCACTGCAATCCTTAAATTGTGGGTCAGAATCCCATATGGAGTCTGTTTCAACAATCCGGCTAGCAGCTTCCGTGGGGGTGTAAGATCCATCTACAACCAGCACCCAGAAAGCTGCCAACATGCTGTGAAAGCACAGCTTCTTTTGATCTGCTTTAATAAGGAAAGCAAGGTTAAGGGGTTGACAAGCTTACTTTAATTCAGCACACAAATATCATTCACTTAGTTCAGGGGAAGAGACCAGCACACTGAACTTCAGAGCAAATTACAAACAAATTACAAACATCAACAGACAGACCAAATACAGATTCATAGTTACCAACATCTAGGTTCAGCCCAGGAGCTCAGAACAAGGGCGGGAACAGAGTGACATGGGCCACCACTGCTGCAGGAATGAGCTCCAAGGAAGAGGAGGCCAACCCATTTTTTTATATCATTTTCAGCATCAGGGGTGAGTCACACAAGTGACAGGGGTGAGTCACATGTGTGACTCACCCACATGACCTAAAATCATCACAAAGAGGCGACCTAAACCCACGTGGTCTAAGAGCCTCTGCTGTCCCAGACATGTAAACTAGGCCCTCCTTGGAGTTAGCCCCACTGTTTTACTGTTGGGCAACAGTAAAAGTTTCTTAATTCACAATGACCAATAATTAATTAAAAATCAAATATTTATGGAATCCAAGGTGGTTCTTACAGTGCTTACCCATATTGCATCAAGCAACTTCACTTCAGCCTTGGATATTTTTTTAAATTTATTTTTAGTTTCCAACATTCATTTGCACAAGATTACAAGATTCTGAATTACAAATTTTCTCCCCATCTCTACCCTCCCTGTACCCCAAGATGGCATGCATTCTGATTGCCCCTTATCCCAGTCTGCCCTTCTTTCTACCACGCCACTCCCCCCTCAATCCCCTTTCCCCTTACTTTCTTGTAGGGCAAGATAGATTTCTATACCCCATTGCCTATATATCTTATTTCCCAGTTGCATGTATAAACAATTTTTTTAACATTTGCTTTTAAAACTTTGAGTTCCAAATTCTCTCCCTTCTTCGCTCCCCACCCACCCTCCTTGAGAAGGCAAGTAATTCAATATAGCTTATACATGTATCATTACACAAAACACTTTAGTCATGTTGTGAAGGACTAACTATATTTTCCTCCATGTTATCCTTTCCTCTTTTATTCAATTTTCTCCTTTGACCCTGTCCCTTATCAAAAGTGTTTGCTTTCGACTACCTCTTCCCCAAATCTGCTCTCCCTTCTATTATCCCCACCTTATCCCCTTCTTCCTTACTTTCCTGTGGAGTAAGATACTCAAGTGAATGTGTATGTTATTCCCTCCTTAAGTCAAATCCAATGAGAGCAAGGTTCACTCATTCCATTTCACCTACCCCCTCTTAACTTCCATTATAACAGCTTTTTCTTGCCACTTTTATGTGAGATAATTTACCCCATTCTATCTCTCCCTTTTTCCTTCTCCCAATATTTTCCTCTCTCCCACCTTAATTTTATGTTTTTAGATAACATCCCTTCATATTCAACTTACCCTGTGCCCTCAGTCTACATATATACATACATATATATTTGTGTATATATATATATAAACATATATATATATAAACATATGTATATATATATATATATGTATATATGTGTGTGTGTGTATGTGTGTGTGTGTGTGTGTGTGTATTCTCTTCAAGTACCCTAATACTGAGAGAGGTTTCATGAGTTACAAATAACATCTTTCCATGTAGGAATGTAAACAGTTCAATGTTAATAAGTCCTTATGATTTCTCTTTCCTGTTTACCTTTTCATGCTCTTCTTGATTCTTTTATTTGAAAGTCAAATTTTCTATTCAGCTCTGGTCATTTCATCAAGAATGCTTGAAAGTCCTCCATTTGACCGAAAGTGCATATTTAGTGCTGAAGTATTATACTCAGTTTCACTGGGTAGGTGATTCTTGCTTTTAATCCTAACTCCTTTGACCTCCAGAATATCATATTCCAAGCCCTTCAATCCCTTAATGTAGAAGCTGCTACATCTTGTGTTATCCTGATCGTGTTTCCACAATATGCAAATTGCTTCTTCTAGCTGATTGCAATATTTTCTCCTTGACCTGGGAACTCAGGAATTTGGAGACAATATTCCTAGGAGTTTTCTTTTTGGGAAAATTTTCAAGAGGTGATTGGTGGATTCTTTAAATTTCAATTTTACCCTCTGGTTCTAGAATATCAGGGCAGTTTTCCTTGACAATTTCTTGAGAGATGATGTCTAGGCTCTTTTTTTTTTTATGATGGCTTTCAGGTAGTCCAATAGTTTTTTTAAATTATCTCTACTGGAGCTATTCTCCAGGTCAGTGGTTTGTCCAATGAGATATTTCACATTGTCTTTCATTTTTTTTCATTCTTTTGGTTCTGTTTTAAAATTTCTTGATCTATCATAAAGTTACTGGCTTCCACTTGCTCCATTCTAATTGCTAAGGCAATATTTTCTTCAATAATCTTTTGGATCTCCTTTTCTGTTTGGTTAATGCTGCCTTTTAAGGCATTCTTCTCCTCACCGGCTTTTTGGAGCTCTTTAGCCATTTGAGTTAGTCCATTTTTAAGGTGTTATTTTCTTCAGTATTTTTTGGGTCTCCTTTAGCAAACTGTTGACTCATTTTTCATGATTTTCTAGCATCACTCTCATTTCTCTTCCCAATTTTTCGTCTACTTCGCTTACTTGATTTTCCAAATCCTTTTTGAACTCTTCCAGAGCCTGAGACCAATTCACATTTTCTTGGAGGCTTTTGATGTAGGATCTTTGACTTTGTTGACTTCTTTGTCACCAAAGTAAGATTCTATAGTCTGAGTCCTTTTATGCTGCCTGATCATTTTCCCAGACAATTACTTGACTTTTTTTTTAATTTTTCTTTTTTTTATTATAGCATTTTTTTATTTTTAGTTTAAAACACTCGGTTCTACATAATTTTGAGTTCCAGATTTTCTTCCTTCCCTCCCCACCTCCCTCCCCAAGATGGCATGAAATTCCATATAGTTTCCATGTATGACTTTGCATTGAATTAATTTACATACTAGTCAAGTTATGGAGAAGAACTGTGATCAATGAAATGAATCATGTGAAAGAAGAAACAGGACCAAAAAAAAACCAACCCAAAAACAAAAACAAAAGAGAGAAAAAGAAAAAAAAAAGGGAAAAAAAGGTTAGCATGAAATGTGCCTCAATCTGCATTCATACTTCATAGTTCTTTCTCTGGATGTAGATAGCATTCTCCATCGTGAGTCCTTTGGAGTTGTCCTTGTATCTTGTGTTGCTCAGAAGAGCAAAGTCTGTCAGGGTTGTTCCTCACAGAATCCATATATCTGTGGTTGCGTACAATGTTCTCCTGGCTCTGCTCCGCTCACTCAGCATTATGTCGTGTAGGTTTTTCCAGGTTGTTATGAAATCCATATCATCCCCATTTCTTATAGCACAATAGTATTACATTACCTTCATATACCACAGCTTGTTTAGCCATTCCCCAATTGATGGGCATCCCTTTGATTTCCAATTCTTAGTTACCACAGAAAGAGCCACTATAAATATTTTTGTACATATGGGTCCTTTTTCTGCTTGTGTGATTTCTTTGGGATACAACCCTAGAAGTTGTATTGCTGGGTCAAAGGGTATGAACATTTCTATAGCCCTTTGGGCATAGTTCCAAATTGCTCTCCAAAATGGCTGGATCAGCTCACAACTCCACCAGCAATGTAACAGTGTTCCAATTTTCCCACATCCTCTCCAGCATTTATAGTTTTCCTGTTTTGTTATTTTAGCCAATCTGACAGGAGAGAGATGGTATCTAAGAGTTGTTTTGATTTGCATTTCTCTAATCAGTAGTGATTTAGAGCATTTTTTCATATGCCTATAGATATCTTTAATTTCTTCCTCTGAAAACTGCCTGTTCATATCCTTTGACCATTTCTCAATAGGGGAATGACTTGTATTCCTATATATTTGGCTCAGTTCCCTGTATATTTTAGAAATGAGGCCTTTATCAGAGACACTAGTTGTAAAGATTTTCTCCCAATTTTCTGCTTCCCTCCTAATTTTTGTTGCATTGGCTTTTTTTGTACAAAAACATTTCAATTTAACATAATCAAAATTATCCATTTTGCATTTTATAATGCTCTCTATCTCTTGTTGTGTCATGAATTCTTTTCCTTTCCATAAATCTGATAAGTAAACTATTCCTTGCTCTCCCAAATTACTTATAGTATCAGCCTTTACTCCTAAATCATGAACCCATTTTGACTTTATTTTGGTATATGGTATAAGATATTGGTCTATGCCCAGTTTCTGCTCTACCATTTTCCAATTTTCCCAACAGTTTTTGTGAAATAGTGAATTATTAGCCCAAAAGCTGGCCTCTCTGGGTTTATCAAAGAGTAGATTGCTATAGTTGTTGACTTCTCCATCTTGTGTTCCTATCCTATTCCACTGATCCACAACTCAATTACTTGACTTTTGAGCTCTTTGTCAGAGTAGGACCGCTTTCAGAGGAGAGAGTGCTCTGTTCCAAACTTCAGGGTTTTGGCGCTGCTGTTTTCAGAGCTACTTCTATTCTGAAGTGGTATGATACTCCTTTCCTGGCCTGTGCTCTGTTCTGTGAGTGCCATCACTCCCTTCTGCTGTGTAACTACCAGGAGGACTCCCTCTCCACAGCCACCACAGCTCTGCCACTCCAGTGCTCTTCCTCCCCCAAGAACTGCCATCTAGGATTGGGACCAGATCCAAGCAGGTAAAAGCAAGAGAACACTTCCTCAGCACCATGCACTCTCGCTCTGGTCAGCTGCTTGATTCCTCCCGTATGTAGCAGCTTCTACATATACATACATACATATATACATACATACACACAAGCATTTGTGTGTGTGTGTTCTCAACTGAGAATTTTTTGATGACATCCACCCTTTGATAATTAATATCAAGTAAGGTATAATACTGGGAAACATGTATTGAAGAAATGTATTTGGCATTGTTGATACAAAGATCTAGCAGAGGTGAAATGGAAAAGATACTCCATATCAATGGTGATGTTCTCCAGATGTTCCTGTTTATGGCATGATGTTAACTGTATCAAGCCACAGAATATTGCTGATGATCCTAAATGAGTTTCATAATTAATCAAAAGAGTTTGGTTTAATTATCCACGTAAAAAAACTTAAGTGGATGAAGGAGGCCTATTTTCCAGATTATGACACGAATTTTGATGTTGAGGTCAAAGATTTGGCCTATCTGTATGCATATTTTGGACAAAATTTAGAAGAATAATGACTTGGCTCACAACTGAGTAAGAGGAACATAAAGAAAATGAATGGCATTTGGTAAAATGTGTAGTGCTTTTCTTTCCAAGCTTCTTCCTATAAGAAAATCATGGAATACTCACATTTTCATTGAATCAAAATTGTTGATCAATGAAAAGTAAATGAAAAGAGGCACAAATATGTTACCAAGGAATACAAATATGTTACATGCAAGAAGTTGAGAGTTGTCCATTAATTCTAGCAGCTCCTTCACTTGTCCTTCTTAATCTGCCATTACTACAATCACAACTATGCCATGGTGTTGTTGGTGGAGTAAGCAGTTAATTGTTGTCACTCTCCCATATTGACTTCTGAAAAACCAGGAAACAGCACCACAGGAAAAATCCTTGCGCCACCAGAAGACCTGGTGGAACAGTCTTTTAGCCCTGGGAAACTTGGAGGACCACCAAGCAATGTCCATTTTACTCATAAAAGAGGAGCACATTCCAGGACAAGAAGCATACCAGCAAGTCAGCAGCAAGTCCCACCTCAGCAAATCAGTGGATGATCCTGAGCCTCAGTGTGGTGGGGCAGGCAAATGCCAACACCAAGATCCCCCACATGTCTTAGCACAGCTAAGGGAACTGGCAGACTGTAGCTCAGAGAACCACCACATGCTTCAGTGCAGCCCTGGGTAAGCAGTCATCCTCAAAAAGATGGACTTCTTGGTGCTTCAGTGTATCCCCAGGGAAATGCAGTAAAACCATACCTGGCAGCACATGCCAGACACCACCCCAGTTCAGCACCAGGTAAGCTGTCAGACTCTTACAGCCTCTATCTGCCAGCACCTGAAGCCCTTGAACAAAAAGCCAATGACCAGGCCACTGGTCCCCAGCACAAGAAGCTTGAAACAGTGCCCCCTGTGTTCTGGCAGAAGAGCTGAACTTTAAAAGCTAGGAAATAGGCAAACGAGATGAGAAAAAAAAGCAAAAATGAACATTGACCATAGAGAATTACTATGGTGACAGGAAGATCAAAATACAAACCCAGAAGAGGACAATATTATCAGTATACCTACGTCCAAAACCTCAAAGGGGAATACTAATTTGTCCCAAGCCCAAAAAGCCTTCTTAGAAGAGCTCAAGAAGGATTTTAAAAGTCAAATAAGGGAGGTAGAAGAAAAATTGGGAAAATAAATGAGTGGTATGCAAGAGGGAGTCAACAGCTTGGAAAAGGAAGGACAAAAATTGACTGAAGAAAATAATCACTGGAAAAATACAATTGGTGATACATGGTCAAAGGATATGAACAGTCAGTTTTCAGATGAAGAAATTAAAGTTATACATAGTCATATGAAAAAGTGCTCTAAATCACTATTGATTACCGAAATGCGAATCAAAACAACTCTGAGGTACCACATTACACCTATCAGATTAGCTAACATGACAAAACAGGAAAATTATAATTGTTGGAGAAAATGTGGAAAAATTGGAACACTACTGCATTGTTGGTGGAGTTGCGAACTGATCTAAGCACCCTGGAGAACAATTTGGAACTATGCCCAAAGGGCTATAAAACTGTGAATACATTTTGACCCAGCAACACTACTTCTAGGTCTGTATACCAAAGAGATCATAAAAAAGGGAAAAGGACCTACATGTACAAAAATATTTATAGCAGTTCTTTTTGTGGTAGCAAAGAACTGGAAATTGAGGGCATACCCATCAATTGGAGAATAGCTGAACAAGTTGTGATATATGAATGTAATGGAATACTATTGTGCTATAAGAAATGATGAGCAGGTGGACTTCAGAAAAACCTGGAAAGGCTTACATGAACTGATGCTGAGTGAAGTGAGCAGAATGAGGAGAAGTTTGTAAAAACAAACAAAATCAAAAGAATGAAAAAAATAGAAGAAAACTTTCATAAAATACCTAATTAGAAAAACAACTTCCCTGGAAAGTAGATCCAGGAGGAATAGTTTAAGAATTATTGGTCTACCTGAAAGTCATGATGAAAAAAAAAAGATCCTGGGCAGCATCTTTCAAGAAATTATCAAGGAAAACTACCCTGATATCTTAGAACAAGAGTGTAAAATAGTCATTGAAAGAATCACCTGATCAATTCTTGAAAGGAATAAATGGAGTTTTCCTTAAAATGATAAGTAGCATCTCTCTAAAACTGTCAGCAAACATTATATGCAATGGGTATAAGCTAGAAGCATTTCCAGTAGCATCAGGGGTGAAACACAGATGTCCATTATCATCACTGTTATTCAATATTTTAGTAGAAATGTTAGCTTTAGTAATGAGAGAAGAAAAAAGAATTGATGGAATTAGAATAAGCAATGAAGAAACAAAGCTATTACTCATTGCAGATGAGATGATGGTATAGTAGAGAATCAAGTAAAAAAAACTATTTGAAATAATTGACAACTGTAGCAAAGTTGCAAGATATGAAATAAACCCACATAAATCATTGAAATTTCTATATATATTACTAACAAAGCCCAGCAGCAGGAGATAGAAAGAGTTATTCCATTTAAAGTAACTATAGACAATATAAAATATTTGGGATTATACCTGCCAAGACAAACCCATGAACTATATGAACACAATCAGAACACAATTTTCACACAAATAAAATTAGATCCAAATAACAAAAAAAATATCATTTGCTCGTGGATAGGCTGAGGTAATATAATAAAATGACAATTCTACCTAAATTAATTTACTTATTCAGTGACATACCAATCAAACTACAAAAAATCATTTTATAGAGCAAGAAAAATAATTAAAAAAACATCTGGAAGAACAAAAGGTCCAGAATATCAAGGGAATTAATGAAAAGAAATGCAATGGACAAATGCCCAGCTGTGCCAGATCTAAAGCTGTATTATAAAGAAGCAATCATCAAAACTACTTAGCACTGACTAAGAAATGAGTGGTAAATTAGTGGAACAGGTTAGGTACACAAGACACAGTAGTCAATGACTATAGTAATCTACTGTTGGATAAACCCAAAGACTCCAGCTTCTGGGATAAGAACTCACTACTTGATAAAAACTGCTGGGAAAATCGGAAAACAGTATGGCATAAACTAGGCATAGACCTTACACCAGGCATAGATCTTACCAAGAAAAGGTCAAAATGGGTTCATGATTTAGACATAAAGGATAATACTGTAAGCAAATTAGGAGAGCAAGGAGTAGTTTGACCCTTAGATCTAAGGAGAAGGGAAAAATTTATGACCAAACAAGGGGCAGAGAACATTATGAATTGCAAAATGAATAATTCTGATTACATTAAATTGAAAAATTTTTGCACAAACAAAGCCAATGCAACCAAGATTAGAAGTGAAGCAGAAAGCTGGGAAACAATTTTATAGCCAGTGTCTCTGATAAAGGACTCATTTCTAAAATACGTAGAGAACTGAGTCAACTTTATACGAATACAAATCATTCCCCCATGATAATTGTTCGAAAGATATAAACAGGAAGTTTTAAGATGAAGAAATGTTCTAAATAACTATTGATTAGAGAAATGCAAATTAAAACAACTCTGAGGCATCACGTCATACCTATCAGATTGGTGAACATGACAAAGCATGAAAATAATAAATGTTGGAGAAGATGTGGGAAAATTGGAACACTAATGCATTGTTGGTGGAGTTGTGAACTGATCCAACCATTCTAGAGAGCAATTTGGAACTATGCCCAAAGGTTTATAAAACTGTGCATACATTTTGACCCAGCAATACCACTTCTAGGTCTGTATCCCAAAGAGATCATAAAAAAGGTAAAGGACCCACATGTACAAACGTATTTATAGCAGCTCTTTTTGTGGCGGCAAAGAATTAGAAATTAAGGGGATGCCCATGAACTGGAGAATGGCTGAACAAGTTGTAGTATATGAATGTAATGGAATACTATTGTTCCATAAAAAATGATGAGCAGGAAAATTTCAGAAAGACCTGGAAAGGCTTGCATCAACTGATGTTGAGTGAAGTGAGCAGAACCAGGAAAACATTGTATATAGTAACATCAACATTGTACAATGATCAGCTATGATAGACTTAGCTCTTCTCAGCCATGAAATGACCTAAGACAATTCCAAAAGATTCATGATAGAAAATGCTGACCACTTTCAGAGAAAAAAAACTATAGAATCTGAATTCATGTCAAAGCATATGATTTTCTCTGTTTTTTTTTCTTTCTCTTGATTTTTACCTTTGTTCTGACTTTTCTTTCACAACACAACTAATGTGGAAATATGTTTGCCATGATTGTGCATGTATAACCTAGATCAGATTGCATGCCATCTTCAGCAGGGGGGATAGGAAGGAAGGAGAAAATTTAGAACTCAAAATCTTATAAGAATGAATGTCGAAAACTAAAAATAAATATACTAATTTTTCAAAAATCATGTCTGACTCTTCCTGATCCCATTTGCATTTTTTTTGAGCAAAGATACTGGAGTTGCTTGCCATTTCCATTCTAGCTTATTTTGCAGATGAGGAAAATGAGGCAAATAAGTTTAAGTGACTTATCCTATATCACCCAGTTGGTAAGTGTTGGAGGCAAGAGTTGAACTCTGGAAGATGAGTTTTTCTGAATTCAATCCCAGCAATCTATCTACTGTGCACACATAGTCACTGGTTTTCTTATTCTATTATTTTCATTATTTGGTTGTGTGCAAACTTCAGGGTTTTTCAGGAGTAGGTATAGAGGTTTGCCTCCTCTTGTTTCAAGGCCCAATCCAAATGCAAAATGTTCTAAAGAGCAAATGTGGGATTTGAGTGTGGGTTCTGACTCTAAATCCATTGTTATTTCCCAAGTAGCACTGTTCTGCTATTCCTCAATAAGATGCTGGTTTAGACAGGATATTTGTGAACTTTTGGCATGTCTGTGTGTGACCCCACCTCTGTCCTCCATTCTGTCCACTGTCTTGATGTGTGTAGGGATGACACACTAAAAAGTGAAGCTGGAGTGACCTGGGCTGATATGAAATGAACTTTCTCAGGGAAGAGAGCCCCAGGCAATTTAAAGCCTTGTTGCTTAATTTATAACACTATTGGCTTCCAGGCAGTGGCTTCAAATCAAACTGACTTTGGACTTCACCTCTGCCTTAGAGGTTCCACCTTCTTGGGTGTTTACCAAATTAAAATAATTATGATAATAATAGTTCTGTAAGCAGGCTGCCCAATTGTTTGTAAATAGTTCAAAGTATATAAACGTTTAATTAGCTATTGATGGACCAAGATTTGTGTGGAATGGCCGTGAAAGTAGAGAGGAGGCACAGATGTGGGAAAATGCCTTCCCCAGCCTATTGGCTCTGGTAACTTCACCTACTACTGTTTATTGTTTGTCCTTTCTTCTTGAAGAGGACCAATGACATCAGGAGGCTGATGGCTTGACTTGCAAATGAATTGGATTTAAGTGAGGCAGAATTGTGCAAAGTCATCAGCCTTACTCATCAGAGTCCAGTGGCACACATAAGTCAGGATAACAGGTGATGGCCCAGGTACCTGTTGCTAATTTGTCGAAGGGATTCCTGTACTAAAGAAATCAGACTAGACATCCTATCAGTAACTTTTGTGTCCTGGATCTCTTTGGCAATCTGATGAAGTCTCTAGATGCCTTCTTGGAATAATATTTTAAATGTATAAAATAAAATATATATGATTACAAAAATAAACAAATCATATTAAAAAAAAGATACTCCACTGAAATCCATGAAATCTATGAAATCCCTGACCTTTATCCACTGCTCTAAGTGATTCAATGTAGAAACTACATGGTCCAGTGGCTAGAATCCTGGAATTGGAGTCAGGAAAACCTGAGTCAAATCCTGCTTCAGATATTAGCTAGGTAACCATTGAAAATAATTACCCCTGCCTTAGTTTCGTCATCAGTAAAATAGGGTTAAAAATAGAACCTTCCTCCCAGGGTGGTTATGAGAATCAAATGAAATATTTGTAGTGTTTTGCAAACTTTAAAGTCCTATATAAACGCTAGCTGTTATTAGGATAATACTCTATAGTGGATAGTTCTAACAAAAGCCCAGGATCAGTGATCAGATTAGTTTATGGTAGAAATGTAATGCTATATCAGATCTGAGATTTAGTGAGCAAGAAGAAATTTAATGTTAGTTTAATATTTAGTATATTTCTTATTAAAAATCCCCAAACCTATTGTCAAACTAAACTCACTCAGAGTTCAATATGAGAGTGAGCCCAGGTTTATCCATGGTGGAAGAAACACTCATTCCCTCTTCCTTCTTTTCCCCCAATTTGATGTGAAGGCAGCAACTTCTAGAACAGTAGACATTTTACTCCTATAGCCTAACCTCATTAAATGGGTCAAGTGCTTTTGGTGAAGCAATCTAGAATTCAGAAGTCCCCAAAGTAGCTGAATTTTTAACCAGATAGCAGAAAGGCCAGAGCCCAGTGATACCCACATTTGTTTTTTTATTCAAATCCTTATAATCTTCCTGGCTCCTTTTAGCTACCTGCTCAAATTTCTCTAGGGTCATAAAAAGCAGTTTTATGGCTACTAACTAGAATCAATGAGTCAGTCTCTGTCCTTTGACTCAATTAATGAGAGCAAGGATCCTCCTTCCCTCAAAGAACTCAGATTTTAAACTACAGCCTTTACTTTATTCTTCAGTGGAAATTCTGGCTCAAGCTCTGTAACAAAAATGAAAAATTACTGAGAAAGTTTACATGATAGACATTGTATCAATAATGCCCAACAGCTTTTAAAAAATGTTCTAAAAAGAGTAAATCCCAAGGCTTCAGCAAGAGACTCAAGCAGGGAAGTCATGGCTCTGGGAAAACTAAAGCGATGATCCTTAGCACCAAGAGCGCTGCATTCTATCAGAAGACATCTTGCCATCCATCCCTCTGCATCTGAAAGGCAGCACTGTGTAATGAACAGAGTTCACCCTGGATTGAGGAATACCTGGGTTAAAACCCTGCCTCTGACACAGATTGACTCAATCTCTCGATGTCTAGGCAACCAGTACAAAAACTTAGAAGGTACAAACCTATATTTCTTGTGAGGTTTTCCTTATCAAGAAGTCCCCAGCTGTCTTAGGTAAGTGACTACCTTTCTCTGGGTCGCAGTTCCCTTTCTTGTAAAATTCAAGTGTTAGATTGGATAACTACCAAGGCCTTCCCAGTACTAAAGCCTATATTCTTATGAATTTAAGACTGGAGAAAATCTGTCTCAAAGCAAAATTTATTTCAATAGCCAGAATTTCACATTGAACAATTGTGAATCCCTGGTTCCTTGGCTTGTTGAGATCATCACCTCTGATCAATACTGATTCTGTAAGCTTAATAAGGATTATAGAGCAACAATTATTCACTGGTTCTAATCTTCTTGTTAGAAGTTTGCATCAGGAATTAAATATGAGGCCCTCATCAGGAGAGAAGGTGAGAGAGGAATAGAAAAGGATAAAGAAAAGAACAGAGTCATGGGACATTGACTGTATAACCAAGCCGTTAGTTCCCCATGAAGCCTACTCAGTTTACTGATACTGACCAAAGAACAACCAATATTCTATAAACACTTAAGTGTCTACTATGGGCTAGGCACTGTGCTAAGTACTGGGGACACAAAAAGTGGCAAAAGTTCTTGGCAGCAAGGAGCTCACAATCTAATGGAGACAACAAGCAAAAGAATATGTAAAAATGAGCTATATATAACATAAATAGGAAATTATTCATAGGAGGAAAGCACTAGAATTAAGAGGAGTTGGGAAAGGCTCCCTGTAAAAGGTGAGATTTTAGTTGGGACTTGAAGGAAGTTGAGGTGGTCAGTAGGTAAAGCAGAAGAGGGAGACTGTTACAGGCATGGAGGACAGCCAGAGAAAAATGCTGACACCCATTCCCATTTCAAAATGGAATTAACTCTTTTCTGGTTTGCTCATCTTCTGGGAAGGCCCCAGGACATGGGTATAGTACTGCCATCCCACCTAATGATCGTGGGGTTTGGCACGTTTTGAGACTCTGGTAGCTATAAAGACTAATTAATAGCTCATAATGTGCTTCAGCACGGGGCCATGATAATCGCAATGCAGGTGGTGTCATTGCTGGCAACAAGCCTTCCCGACAAATAATATCCAAGGTCTAATGTCTGGGGTAAAGATCAAGGGGTCAGAGGATCCAGGTGGCCAGGTAGAATTCACAGCTGATGGAGTAATCTGTTGCGTGGGCCTTTCCTCAAAAGCAGTTTGTGTCTACTGACTCAGTGAATGGAATGTAGCAGAATGCATGCCTAGATTGGGAATGTGCTATAGCTATAACATTGCTGGTTTGCCAGGCCCTCAACTCCTTGTTTGATGATGGTAAGGGAGATACAAAATATACTACTTTGCCTTTTGTAAATCAGAATTTATCTCCATGACTCATTCTCTCTTTTTCCTTTGCCCCAGTGCATTCGTTCCTATATTAATGTGACTTAGTATGTTAGATGAACTCCCAACATTGGAGGAGATACTCAAGTTGACAAGTTCACAGAGCCCAATAAATGCTGAAGCAACAAAATATAGATATTTTCTTATAAAATTCTTTAGTACATTTTATTTTAAAGACATTAAATTTTTAAAATAGAGAGCAGATATACATTATTCAAGTTTATATTAAGAATAATTGTTACTTGTAAATCAATTGCAAATAATGTGACCTCAGATATACACATGCACATGCACACATTTCTCATGAAGCTGGATTTTATATGTTTAATATATATTTTTGCTTTTAATTAAAAATTTAACCTTTATAGCATTTCCAGATAAAGAGTCCCAACTGAGATGTTTATTATTTCTTCAGGTTACTTTACTATTGTTGAGAAAATAAGTTTTTTTTAATATAGTGGCCAAAAATCCTCCCATCCTTTGGGACTCTCCACAGCCTCAGTCACAAATTGGAAAGGAATAAAATGGAGTCGTGTGTGTTTTTCACAGAAAAATGAGATGCTCCTCCTGAGATATGTGAGCATAGGAACAATATCTTAATCATCTTTAAACTTTCCCCAGCATTAGCACAGAGGATAATATGTGTTTATTAAATTGATGAAAGAATGATAGGCATCATTTTCTGTTAAACAAATATTTTTCAAAAAATAGTGAGTTTTTTTGTAATGTAGATAATAAAAAATAAATAGGTCTTTCAGATATCTACAGGAGGGTTCTCTCTTTTCCAACCAATCTTCCCTTCTTCTCTCTAACCTACCCTTACCTATTGAGATAAATGAGGAAGTGTAACAAATAAACCCAGAGATAGCATAGTTATTTAATGCTAACTATGAGGTTGTTTAGGACCATTGTAGGCTAAATATGTGTATCCTCTAGTAATAAGATGATTCTGATTTCCTGAAGACATCCTATTTTAGGTTGATGAGGTCATCCACAGAATGGCAAATTTTTAGTGTTTGTATTGCTAACTGCAAACAGATTGAAGTTCAATCATGCAACATTTTACGAAATTACAGAAGTACTAGATAAGGCTAAAAGACATAGATGTTTCAGTGGATTACAAATAAATATGTTTGAATGATGTGATACGGCAGTTGAAGAAGCTAGCGAAATTTGAGTTGAATTAGAAATGGAGTCTAGAAGAAGAACCGTAGTACTTTCATTGTATTCTATTCTAATCAGACAAAATCTGGAGTGTCATGTTCAGTGTTGGCTACTGTATTTTAGAAAGGACAATAATGAACTAGAGCATTAGTTCTTAACCTGATATCCTAATTTGTCATTTCTTTCCCTTATGAATGTAAGCCCAAATCTGCATTATCATTAGCAGTGACTGTGATTTAGTCATTGATAGAAACTGTTGCATATCCCTTGGAATATTATATACACTCACCACTATTGCTATTCTATGAAAATTTAACATGTTAAAAAAATTCACAAGAAAAGTGGGAAAAATGATCTTATCTAATTAATATAGAAGCATGTGTTACTATTTAACAAAGTAAAATATTTCAATAAATACAATTTGACATTTTTAGTTTCCTAAAATCCTCTGTGTTTTATTTTATACCTTTGCAACATTATTCTAAGAATGTTTCCACATACTTCATCAAAATATGAAAGGCTTCCATGGCATAATAGATTAAGGATCCTTGAGCATAAAGAGATAACTAGCAGGCTGGAGGAGACTTAGAACTCATTCATTTGAGAATCAGTTGGAGGAATTGAAAAGAGAAGACTTAGAGGGTACATGATATCTGTTAATTATTCTTATACTAATCTATGGTGCCTGGCATACTGCAGGCACTTAATAAATACTTGTTTACTGATTTACTGACTTGGCTGAAGAGGATGTAACCAGGCAGAATGGGCAGAAGTTTTTTGGGTAAAGAGAGGTATGATCATACCATCTGATAGTGTGAAAGGACAATAAACTAAAGAGGAATGAAACTCTCAAAAGACTAATTCTGACTGGGCAGTCAGGCAAAAATTCCAACCATAAAACAAGTAGAAAGCATCTAAAGTGACAGATGTGACTTCAAAAGTTATGTGAAGACATACAACCAAGGACAAACACAATTTGGTAGCACACATCTTTAAGAACAGTGTCAGGAATACTAATGGCAAGCTTGAGGAGAGGCATCTGTAATAACTCAAATGTAACCCAATATGAACTTGATAGCAGGAACTGTTTAATTTTTGTGGTTGTGTCCCCAGTAACTAGCACAGTGCCAGAGATCTAGTAGGTACAAATAAATGTTCTATTAGTCCGTTAATGTAATAAATACTAAGAACAACAAAAAGGACTTTTGCCCTTATATTAGAGACAAGAAGAATACAGATAAGGAAGATGAATCAGATGATGGTTATAGATGACAAAAGAGATTGCAGTACCATTCAGATCCTATTTTGTTCTGTGTACTTTCTATCCAGGAAAATCAACATTACCCTAATAAGAGCAGAACAAAAAAAGTGTGCAGGGAATAAAATAAACCCAATATTAAAGGAGATATGTTAAAGAAAAAATGCAACTAGCAATTCACATTTATTTAAGTCACTTGATTTTAATTAATTATATATTTTGGTACTGAAGGAACTTGTGGATATTACACTGCTTATGATCATTGATAAAGGTATTGGAATATGGAGGGGAAGCCAAAAGAGAGATGATAGATCAGCATCCTGATTTACAAAAGAGAGAACAGGAATTCTTCAATATACAGGCTGTTGAATTATTATTAGAAGAAAAAATTGTTGAGTATATTATTGCAAGGCAACTTTGTGAGTCACTTCAGATTCATAAAGAAAAAAGTCACACTAGACAAAACTTATTTCCATTTTTGACAAGATCACTATACCAGTAGATAAGTGGAATTCCAAGACATAATATAGCTGCATTTCAGTAAGGCACTTGACAGGGTCTCTCATGATATCCTTGTAGAAAAGACATGAGCTAGATAATAACACAATTGAATGTATTTGGAGCTTGTTGACAGAACAGAATCAAAATCTATGCTTACTAAGCTGATGTTATAGTAGAAATAATTCTCTGGAAGAGAGCTATTGAACCAAGTGTGTAGCCCTATTGGGTTAGAAATTGTTATTAATGGCTTAAATGAAGAAAAAGAATGATTATAAAACTTTCAAATGATATAAAGTTAGGAGATCCAGATAAAATTTTGTATTATAAGGCTGGGATCCAAAAGATCTTAATAGGCAAAAAAGAGTAAATATGATTACATTTTACATGTTTCCCTATATGGGAGATATAACAAAAAAAAATTAAAGTTCAAAGGAATGACATAAGAGATTTTGGAGAACTCCAAGTTAAGAATAAGTCAATGATATATGATGACAGCAACAAAATTAATGAAATCTTAGAAATAAAATTAATTGTAAAATCCAGAAAAAAGACAGTTGATAACCTTATAGATCTTTGCCCAATTCAAATGCTAGAGTATTGTATTCAGTTCTTAAAAGAAACACAATCACATTTTTCATATATGAAAAGCTGTCATATAGATGAAAGTGAAGATTTTTTTTTGTTTGGATACTTTTTTCTGTTTGGATGTATTTCTGTTTGGATACCTTTTGGGGTACTTTTTTGTGTGGGTAATTTTTTGGATACTTTTTTCTGTCTGGAAGACTAGAAACAAAAGATGGCAGACTATATCAAACTAAGGAAGAAAGCATTGTAAAAATGAGAACTGATTAGAAATGGAATAAGAGAGGCAGCTAGGTGGTGCAGTGGATAGAGCACCCATCTTGGAGTCAGAAGGAACTGAGTTCAAATCCACCTTGAGATATTTGATACTTACTAGCTGTGTGACTCCCTAGGCAAATCACATAGCCCCAGTTGCTTCAACAACCAAAAAAATGGAATAAGAAAACTCGATGGGTAGTCTAGTCCCTGATCCTGGAAGTTTCCAAGCAGATTGAATTATATGAGGGGTGTTATTTCCATTTTAGAGACGGGTTTAAAAAACAACAACCAAACTGTGGTTCAAAGTCTTCAAATGACTCCGCTGCTAAGATAACTACAGAACTACCTTGACAGGTAGCTAAGTGCTAAGCAGAGGAGTTTGTATTTTATCTTAGAGATTGGAGGCAGTGAATGAAGTTTCTTGGGAAAAGTTATGGGATAGTTAGCCAGTTCAAAAGCTTTATTACAGAATGAGAGTTTCTTTTAACCAGAAATAAAACATATATATGGTAAAATTACCCAATTTGGTCTCAAGGTCTACGTTCTCCATGTTCAGGCCATCCCTGCATGGATGAGGTAAAGGACTAACACTTCTTTTGCTATTTGACTTCTTTTCTATTCCTGGTTTTATTTGAGGCTCTTATTTTGATCATTAGCAAGGAAACAGAGAAGAATCAAACTAAGGGGATAAAACTGTCCAATTAAATAAGAAAATGTGTATAATATACACATATACATAAATACAAAATATTTATATGATTATGCATGTAATGTCTAGCTGGGGTAACTTATGTCTTTGAAATTAGGTAGCAAGTCAGTATAGGTCTATCTTGAGAGAGATGAGGAGGTTGTGGATGGTTACTTCCCTGAATGACTGATGACGCATGTCAACAACACTCCTTTTCACTCTTTGAACAGATTCTGTAGTTAGATAAAGGGAAAGAACACTGGAAAATAATTTGAGTGACATTTCTATTTGTGCTTTCCAGATAGTACTGCAATGCTGCTCTACAATCATTTTCCTTCCTTCAAAGTATTCAATTATTTTACTCCCTTTCCAAAAGAGAAAATAAGAAACTTTTGAACATTAGAAATTCAAACCCATTCTGTCTGGAATTTCTCTCATTTACCTTG
This sequence comes from Trichosurus vulpecula, assembly GCF_011100635.1. NCBI lineage: Eukaryota > Metazoa > Chordata > Mammalia > Diprotodontia > Phalangeridae > Trichosurus > Trichosurus vulpecula. The sequence goes on from NC_050578.1 coordinate 144,977,293, forward strand.
AAGACAATCAATAAATGTTGATTGAATGAATATTGTAATGATGATATCTTTTTCATGGAGTAAATTAATCATAACTTAAATATTCTAAGAAAAAGATCCCAATTAAATTTAACTTAACCATACAAAAGATAAGGTGTCCATTTATCAGAGTCTAATAGACTTCAGAAAATGCTACTAAAGAAGTTTACCTAGCTAGGTAACATATCTAATTTTTGACAGAATTATTTGGTTAAATTTCTATGAAATCTACTGGGAATTTTTGGCTCTGTCTATGCATACAAAGGGAAAAAGAGAGCAGAGGCAATTATCAGGATAATTAATATGATTGCTTTTCTCTGATCTGCCCAAGTAGTTAAGAAAAATGTGTTTATATCATTTTCCTTTATCACCTAGAGAATTATTTCAGCTTTCCATTCCACGTTGCCCACACCTTCTTCTCAGTGATGATATTGGTAGGTTACAGGCTAAATAGGACTCTTGTGAGTCTTGATGTAACCCCATTAATTTTGGGAGACTATAAACTTTGAGGGTCACCATTTTCTCAGTGATGCTCATGTTATACCCAGGGTCACGAAAATTATTAATGAATCAATAAGGAATTAATTAAGCACTACTATATATAAAACTCCCCCATTCTCAAGGAACTTGTATTTTATCAGGGAGACAATACATACGGAAGATTTCATCTCCAAGTCAAATGGAAAGATCCCATAATTCTTAAGGTTCAGTGGCAAAACAGATATAATGCCTCTTCTTTAATGTCATTTACTAAAAATAATATCTAATCAGTTTGTGATGTTGACCCATTTGACATCTCCAAAGACTTTTGTGGAAAGACCTTTTTTCCTAGGTCTCTAGTCTCTGCAACTACAGCATCTCCAGAAGCAGCTGTCAGGTTATATCTCCACAGGCATTGCTTATCATGATGATGTCTGAGAGGACTTGGCTGGAAGCGTTGCTTTCTCAAGGCTTTTAGGTTCAGGGCCCTGGATTGTCTCCATTAGAATTTAAGTATAGGTGGTAGTCCATATGATGGTGGTGGTTTGATTTGCCTGGGTCATGCTGACTCTCATCTGTCTCAGGGTATCATGTTTCAACTATACTATCTCACCTAACCTTTATTTGACAGTTTGTTGGCAGTTAGTAGGTTTGCCGGCAATTAGTAATATTCTGCACTGATTTTGTTTTCCTGGATGATGACTGTGAGAGATGATGAAGAGTGGGGCTACTGGTTGGGGGAGGCAGGTACTGCTACTCTCGGGCATCCTATGCCTACTTGCTTATTGGTGGCAAGTTGGTCAGCAATTGCTGCTGGTAGTGATGAGTAAAATGATGAAGGGAGGATTTTCTATACTCCTTGAGAAGTCATGACTGGACCATTGTGTCAGAGGCTTACAAGCTTTGAGATGCATATAGGCAGGAATATATATATATATATATATATATATATGTAGACAGTCCATTAGATATAAATCCCCCTCCCCCAGCATGGCAAGAAGGCATCCTATGCTATGGTAAACGAACAAATCTAATTGCAGTTGCTTTTGATTTATCTTTACTAATCAAATTCTAGTTGGGGCTGGACTGAATTACAGAATTGTCTGGGGCAGGGAAAGTCCCTCTCTTAACTCTTAATCTCAAGTTTTCAAATTAGGAAATCTGCCCTCACATTCTGTAACCTGGAAACGTGATATATTTGAAAATTAAAGAGGCTTAGGAAAATGCCTACCAGATCTGCTGCTGACCCCAACTCAGCTCCTTCTTACCCTAAACAAATCACTTGAGGCAACACAGTCTCCATTATTCATCTTTATAATAAGGTGGGAGCGTCTCTTATATTCTTTGCGGTGCTAAATCTATAATCATTGTTCCCATGACTATGATCCCTGAAGAATTAAATTTGCCAATAATTCAAAAGTCAATTGAATGGTACAAAATGAATATAATTTATTGAATATTTGTGGAAAATGTGAAAAAGAACTGCACACTACGGACAGGTATTGAATGAGATCTTATCTGCACCAGATGAGATTAGTTCACGAACCCAATGTATTAGTGTCTACTGGCAACATATTGCATATTGAAAGTAATACACATTTGCAAATCTAGTTCTTATTCTGGATCACCTGGTAAGCTTATCCACATTCAGTGAAAGTCCTGAAGATTTTTTTTAAAAAGGCAGGTATTTAAGAAAGATATTCTAGGGATGTTACAAAGTTCTGCCAATTAAAAAAATTCCTTTATTCAAAAATAAATATTCCTATTAGACATAAGATTAGTATCAAGGCATCTAGACATTGTAGACAGTGCTTGACTTACAACGATTCTAATTATAGCACTCTTACCAATGAGATTCTTATTCCTATTTATCAAATTTACAACAGCCTTTGCAGAAACATACATTGCCCAGTTTTGTTGGATAAATCTATTCCTTTGTTCCTTGTTATGGTCTGGTCCTAGTTAGACAGATTCTTCCATCCTCTTATGATTTATATACCCTCTCCTTCACAGACTCCTTTCTTTCTGGCTCCTTGTTTCAATTTGCATCCATAGAACTTCATGTAGAAGTCCATTTGTTGTTTGAATAATTAGTATCTTTTGCCAAGTTGTGTAGATGAACTTGAAGCCAGGTAGCTTGGAATTTTGTAACCCTGGGACCACTGTAGATTCAGTGTCATGAATTAGTAGAGGATTTGGAGAAGAAGAGGTTCTCTTCATCTTTTAAGGGTTTAAAAATATGTGTTTAGGACAACAATATGATAGGGAAATGAGTTTAATAAAAACAGGCAAACATACCAAGCATCATCCAGTATGCGATTGAGACTGTGCATCATTAATTTACCTCTTTGTCCAGGGACAGCAGCCATATAGCAACAAAAAGAAAAAGAATGACAGATTTCATTATGAGATGAGTATACACATGTATAGATAGAACAGGAAAAAATTCAAATGTGGTTAACTAGGAATTTTAGGTGGTAGCCAGCAAATGATTAAAGTGGTCATGTAGGTGATTTTACATAAGGAGTCAAGTGGAACAGAAGAATGGGGCTGGTGCAAGAGATCGTATGTTATACTTAACTTTTAGTTAAAAGGGAACCTGAGACCATTTATTCCAAATCAGGTCAGAAGGAAGGAAATACATATTTATTAAGTATCTAATATGTCCCAGGTACTATGAAAAATGCTTTAAAATATTATCTCTTTGAGGTAGGTACCATTTTTGTCCCCTTGCTACAGCAGAATAGGGCAGCAATGCAGGCCCTGAAGTCAGGAGGACCTGGCCTCAGACTCTTCCTAGCTGTGTGTATTGGTAGTTAAGGTGGGACTTTGTTTTTTCGTTTTTGTTTTTGTTTCTGTTTCTGTTTTTTTTTTTTTTTTACTGTTTTCTCTTTTAGAATGAAGCAGTAATCAAGTGCCTTTGATTAAGTATTGCTAGGTGCTAAGCCCCAGGCCCACACTTTTGCTGATTAGGTGTGAAGGCTCTTCAGGCCCTAAGAAGGGAATATAAACTCAGAGGTTAGCATTTTGTTTGAGGCTCTCACTCACTGGAAGGATGTTGATGTGGAGACTGGGTAGCCGCTAAAGCCTCCTGGCTTGGAAAAAACCCAGATGTTGGTGCTTCTCTGGTAACTACGTATTGCTACGGATGGACTGGTTTGTGTTATTTGCTCTGTTTATATTGTCTCTGTTTTTAATTTATATTTGTATTTGCACTGAAGTACAGTGTGCTGGCTTTCCCCCCTGAACTAAGTGAATGATCTATGCATGTTTGATTAAAGTGAGATTGTTAACACCTTAAAATTGCTTTCCTTAGAAATGAAGATCAAAGAACCTGTGCTGGCAGCTTTTGTTGCTGGTCTTATTGGGTCTTACAGCAGCTGCTAGCCACATCGTTTTAATACTGTGTCACCCTGGGCAAGTCCTTTCTCCCTGTTTGCTTCAGTTTCTTGTCTGTAAAAAGAGCTAGAGACAAAAAAATGGCAAATCATTCTAGTATCTTTGCTAAGAAAACTACAAATGGAGTCACCAAGAGTCAGTCATGTCTGAAACAAGTGAACTACAACACAAAACAACAACATTCTTTTTTGTATGTCCTTATTCAATGATTTGTAGCTTATTATGCCACTTCTAGCTTGGTGGATTTGCATGGACAGTACTCCTTGTCCCTTTTATACACAAAGGCCTTTTTGATTAAATTTTCAGTGTCCTGCTGAGGGGGTAGTATAAAATAAACAAGGATTTATTAAAATCTAATCATCTCAAAGTACTTTGCTTAGGGCTGGGAAGAAACAGCAAAAATAGCCATGGCCTTCAAGGAGCTTATATTCTAAGGAAGGAGACAATTTTTATATAAAGAGGTACATAGTAGTTGGAAGTAAATGCCATAGTGAAAAATAAAAGAGGTGATCTTGTAAAGAAGACATAATTTCTAGTCCTGATTCAGATACGTATGGCTGTGTGATCCTAGATAAGTCATTTAAGTCTTAAGTGCCCCAAGGGAAATCTTCAAGACTATAAGATGAATAATAAATCTGTACTGGTTTAAGAGGTTTCCTTGCCAATTGAGTCTTACATTACTGAAATTACAGGGGAGCCTGCCCACTTATTTCTCACCACCCAAAATAAATACTCTTCTAAATTCACTTCCAGGCAAGTCTAATTTCACTGAAACTCAGTGATATCTTTGGATTTCAATCTGCCTCCTTGAGTTAAGACTTCTAGTTCACCTTATCATAATTTTGTGATTTTGTATATAGACATTTTAGGGCATAGATTTTATTGTTGCCCCTTTTTAAGAATTTTGTCTCTCATGAAAAGCTTGGTGTCTCATTTGCTTTATATCCTTATGTTGTATCTATTCTGTATGATTTCTGCCTTGGTGGATCTATTATCTATTTATCTATCTATCTATCTGTCTGTCTATCTCTAGTTTTCTTACTCCCTCTTCTTTTTTTTTAAATTTTGAGGAAGTTTAGCTTAGATTTTCAAGACTCTAGGTAAATGCCTATTTTACTAGCCTTTGGTCAATGTTGCTAATCCCTGAAAAACAGCTTATCATTCCTATATTTTAAGTCAGTCCAAAAATCAACAGACTTTTTATATATTACTTTCTTCACTAGCAGTCCACTTCAAACATATGCCTTTCTCATCTGAAGTCTTTGCCTTCCATCATAATAATTGATGTAAATCTACTTGTTTTCCTAAAGTCTTCAGTTTCTTGCAAAAGACTTCACATTTATAAAAATTAATTTGCAGTAGTCCTCATTTTAGAGATGAGGAAAATGAGGATCAGAGAGGTTAAGCGATTTGAGCAAGTTGACATAGATAGTAAGCTACAGAGTTCGGATACAAGCATGAGACTTTTTACTCCAAATCTAGTCTTTGGGAATTTGTATAATTCTGTAAAATGGTGAGGGCTATAGTTTTATCACAGTATGAATGGAGAAATTTGGGGACAGAGCTCCCCCAAATTAAGAATCTATAAATTTCAAATTAATTAAATACATGTCAAAAATATTAGTAAATATTTAAGATGGGTAATTTTATTGATGCTTTATTCTGAGCTGAGAGGTTTCCTAAATTAGCTAAAATAGTAAGTGCTTAACATATGTGCAAGGGAAACTCCATGATTATTTATGATTTTTTTAAATTAGTCTATCTTCTGGTGGACCCAAAATAACAACAATTTATAATGTGTAATAACTCTTACCCAATGTACTGGGTGTCCAGATTTTAGTATTAAAGGATTACTACCTTTTTCCTTACAAATAAATTTATAACCTCTGTATGCCACAGGAAGATATGAGAATTAAAATGCATCATTAAAATATGATATTGTATAGGTATAACTCTTCTGCCCTTATGTCTTTTGAAGTATGGGACAGATGTCTGTAATTAATTAAATAGTCCTACTTTTTCACGATGGATGATAACATTAATATTTTGCCTGCATAACTTATTAGAAGAAATGATTAAACTTAGAAATAGTAGTCATCACATTTAAATTTAGAGATCAGTCTCAAATTAGACAAAAAGAAAGAGATAAGCTGGTAAATTACAACAAGTATAGAATTAGGAGGTAGAAGAACTAGAGTTGATTTTAAGGTCTGTCACTTAATAGCAGCACAGTCTTAATCAAGTCACTTCATTTATCTGAATTTTTTTATCAATAAAAACCAGCCAATAATGTTGATGTTACCTGCCTACAGCAGGTATGTTATTGTTTTATAAACAAAAATGTTATTCAATGTGAGCTATTTATTTTGTTGGTGCTATTGTCATTAAAATAATGATACTAATAATGAATATGTTGCCTATTTCCTTCCCAAAAGCTATATATTTTCTACTTTTTTTATTGAAACAAGTTTGGTTTTTTTTTAAGGTTTTCATTATACTTATTTTAGCCAATTATTCTAATAAACGGGTACCTCTGGTGTGAAGAGTACAATTTGCTCAGACAAAAGCCAGCCCTTTTACATTATTTGAATTTAAATCTTCCTCCTTGCTCTCTGTTGGCCAGAAGCAACTGCCTGAACTGCCCACATTATGCTTCTCCTCAAACAGCTTGTTAAGTATATGTACAAGCTTCTAACCTCTGACTTGATCAGGAGCCCGCTTTGATTAGAACCAGTCACCTCTGACCTACATCTTGCTATCACTCAAAGCTAGGGGAGTACTTTTAATCCTATGGAAATAAAACTCCTCCTATCTTTTCCCACAATTTGCCCCTCTTTTCTTTTATTCAAAATTTTATATTGAAACAAGTTTTACCAACATGTAAAAAATAATTCTTCTAAGTAAGAAGAATTAGAATATATGTGTGTGCATATATATGTGAATATATGTATATGTAAATACATGCATGTGTATATTCAGATGTATGGACACATGAATATGTCTATGTCTATATATTAGTTTAATTTTTAACAGATGCATTTGTTATTTGTTAGTACAAACATACTAAATACCTTGTAAAAGGGCCTTTTGTTTTATAACCTTGAGTATGCTGGAGTTAGCACATATTGACTAGAGAATGAATTATTAACATTTAAGCATTTATAACTTCTTTATCAATATACAAATGAGGGGTTGACTTATTGCTATATAGACTCTCTAGACCAGGAGTGTGGAACCTGAGGTCTCAAGGCCATATGTGGCCCTCTAGGTCCTCAAGGGCTGCCCTTTGACTGAATCCAAACTTCATAGAAAAAATCAGTTTGGATTTGGTCAAAAGGCCTCACTCTAGGATTTAGAGGGCCAAACATGGCCTTGAGGCCACAGGTTCCCCACTCCTGGTCTAGACTTAAGAAAGTGTTAGAGAAAATTTTAACAATAAAGGTTAAACTTGCTTTTGAAGAGCAACATGTTAAATATTTACCAACATTCCTTGCCTATGATGGCCTGGCCTATAATTAACTTCTAACTCCTCCGAATATTTGTCATATAATTTGCATACAATGGACCTCACATTGTTTTATGTGAGGGAATTGAATTACATGCAGAAGGCCCTGCAGCAATGGGTTGCTCACTTCCCCATAAATCAAATGAGGGAAGGTTTGGAGAACTGAGATTAGGATAGCCTATGTTTAATTGTGGGAACTGAGTGAAACACACTGACTCCATCTTGTGACTCAATTCTGGAGCTAGCTTGGTTCCTTTTCTATTCAGTTATGGGTCTAGTCTAACTTTTATCCTGCGAAGAAACTTTATTCAATTGTGCGAATTGGGAGAGAATGTTATTTCATTGTCTGAATCTAACCCTGCATGGCTGGTAAACTGGACCACCTCTTCCTACTGCTTAGAGGCCTTTAAAGACCTACATTATGCTGATGTAGCCAGAATGGCCTTTGTTTTCTTTGAATGACTCAGCTTACCTCATTGAGCCTCTGGACGCTGTGGCTTGCTCTTCCGGGGCAGGAAGCCCAAAGAGCATTCCAGGAAGCAGACAACTTCCTGTGTGATGAGTCATGGGGCTGGCTGAGGGGAGGTGTTAACGGCTATGCTAGGGGGAGGGGCCAAGTCAAGAACCAATCGGCCCTGGTCGTTCAGGCGGTGCTTGATGATGTCAAAAACTCTATAAGAGGGGAGAGGACAGCTTGAAGATCCTCTCTTCCTTTTCCGGTTGGAGCCAGCGACAGTTACAACGACAGTTACAGAGGCAGTTACGACAGTTACGTCAGTTACAGCCACAGCTGAAGCAGGAGCTGCCAGTAGCAGAGCTAACCTACGGGAGAAAGCTGAACAAAGACTTCAGGCCATTACAGCGACAGTTACAGCGACAGTTGGAGCCAGAGGCAGTTACAGAGGCAGTTACGACAGTTACGTCAGTTACAGCCACAGCCACAGACACAGCTGAAGCAGGAGCTGCCAGTAGCAGAGCTGACCTACGGGAGAAAGCTGAACAAAGACTTCAGGCCAGTGGGTAATCTTATTACCATAGAGGGGGAAACATGATTTTGCTTTACGCAATCATGCTTCTCTGTAGCCTCCTGGTTACTCTTTCAAGGCGTACTTATTGGGCCTGGAAGCTTTTGATCAATATATCAAAATGGGGTTGCTGGTTCATGGGTTGGTTACTGTGGAGCCTAAATAAATGTTTTGATTCTTCTGCCTTCTACTTTGAGAGTTTCTTATATCCGGCGATTCCGAACGTTTCAGACATGTTTATGATCCTATTTGAGATTATAAACTCTGCCCTCCTAATACAGCTGACCAGAAACCCAATCAGTCCCAAAGAGTGATGGAAGGAGTTTTGTCAAAATTGTACATTTCAAACAACCTATATGTCTTATTTGAGAACTGGCCCCATAGTGACCAATCAGTTATTCTTTCCATGTTCCTTTGATTGTATTCTTGAGGGGAGGTGGGACATCTTGTAGCAACAATGTTGCTACAGCTACTGTGGCTATGTAAGACCAACAACACCAGCACACAGGAGGGCTGCTAGCACAGTTTCTTTAATCTGCTTTTCGAAGGAAAGGAACACTAAGGGGTTAACAATCTCACACATATCATTTATTTATTTAGTTCAGGGGGAAAAGCCAGTGCCCTGAACTTCAAGGCAAATACAAACAGAAATTACAAACATCAACAGATAGACCTTGTCTGATTCAAATCACAATTCATAGTTATCAGAGAAGTGCCAACATCAATCTGTGTGGGTTACAAAGCTGGGGGGCAAGGGGGGGCAGGTTCAACAGCTTGCCCAGAGTCTTGTCACCCACCTTCTTTTAGTGAGTGTATACCCAAAGCAAAATGCCAACCTCAGATCTTATGTACCTGTCTCAAGGCCCTGGGGGCTCGAGGCTTACCATTTAGGGTGTGAGAAAGCTCCAGAATCATCAGTACCACATCGTATGCAGTTCAATGACGTTCTATTGTTTTAGTGCTGAGAAACTTTCCAAGATGCAAAAGATCACACTTTACTTGCCCCATTCAAACAAAGAACAGGGAAAAGTCCCATTTTGCTTACTGTTACATAATCATTGAAAGAACGAGGGTGACTAGACTCTGGGCAAGCTGTTGAACCCAGCCCCCTTCCCCCCGCCCCCACCCCAGCTTTGTAACAGATAGATGTTGGTGCTTCTCTGGTAACTATGAATTGTGATTTGAATCACAAAACATCTGTCTGTGGATGTTTGTAATTTCTGTTTGTATTTGCCTTGAAGTTGAGGGAGCTGATCTTTTCCCTGGAACTAAATGAATGATATATGTTTGTTTGATTAAACTGAGATTTTCAACCCTTTAAAGTTGCTTTCCTTCAAAAAGCAGATCAAAGAATCTGCGTTAGCAGCCCTTCTGGGTGCTGGTTGTTGTTGGTCTTACATAGCCACAGTAGCTGTAGCAAAGTTGTTGCTACAATGTTCCATTTCTTAATTCAGGCAATTGCACTTGTTCCTTCTTCCCCTCCCAACCTGGAAAGTCTCTAAGCTTTCATCCAACTAGAAGTCAGATTACCTAATGTTGTATTGTTTCCTTTTAATTAATTGGCCTTATTTGATTAATTGTTTTTAATGTGTAAAAGCCTGTCTCCTTCTGTATTTGGTGTCCAGGCCTTAGCTAAGGTGGCATGGTCCTTCTTTGTTAGGGAATTGGCATGCATTGCTTAATAAATCAATATATTTGGAAGATCAAACCTTTGTTTTCCTAGTTATTTCTTCTTTCACTCACCCCATAAGTGTTTTTTTTTAATAAACATTCCATATGCAGGATAGCTGCTCTTTTCATTGTGAACTAGTAAGCCTCTGACCTTGAAGGAACCAACTCAAAACTGGAAAGACCAGGAATAACTAAGTGTGACCTGAAAGAGAGAGAGAGACAGACAGAGAGAGAGACAGAGAGACAGAGAGAGAGACAGAGAGACAGAGAGACAGAGAGACAGAGAGACAGAGAGAGACAGAGAGAGACAGAGAGAGAGACAGAGAGACAGAGAGACAGAGAGACAGAGAGAGAGAGAGACAGAGAGACAGAGAGAGACAGAGAGACAGAAAGAATAACAAATTTGAAAAAAAATCTCATTTGAGATATGCATAATACATTTTCCATAACATTATGGTTGAATAGTTTGTCAGATAATTTTCTTTAATTTGTTCACTGGGGGAAAGAAGATCTTTTGTTGTTGTTGTTGAATTTTTTCCACTGTATTGATTAGGGTTGCAGTAACCTCTCTTTTACTGTTCATCTAATCATTTTCTAAAGCATCTTTCACTCATAGAACATCATCAGAATTGTATTTAATCATCATCACAGGGGAAAACATAATCCTCATAACATAGCAAAGTCAACATAAGGAAAATAATGTCTTATGACACATCTTAGAAGCAAACTTCACGACAACTTAGGAGGAAGAAAGGAAGAAAGGGAGAGAAGGAGAATGAAGAAAGGAATGATAAAAAGGAAGGGAGAAAGGAAGGAAATACACATTTTTAATGCACCTAGTGTAGGCCAGGCACTGTGATAAAGGCTTTATAAATAGTAACTCATTTGAGACTCACAACATCCCTGGAAGGTAGAGAGGCTATTATTTTTCCAAGTTTATAGCGTAGGAGACGAGGGCAATTGGAGGATAAATGATATACCCAGGGTCAAACAGCTCCTAAGTGTTGAAGACCAGTTCTCCTGACTCCAGGTACAATGCTTTATCCAATGTGTCACTTCACTACTCCTGGGAGACAATGATCCTCCAAGTAATTTTAAGGCACAAATCACAATAATAAATAGGAAATGAACCTTTGACTTCATTGGTATAAAGAACTTTGAGTAGAAGTAATAATATTTATTAATACTACTTCTGAAATTTATAGTCTTAAAATGTTGCCTAAAGCACTAAGGTTGTTGATGGTATTGGGGATGAACTGGGAGCTATGAGTATCACAGGGTCCCTAAGCCACTGTGTATTGAGCATGATCTGAGCCCATGCCATCTTGGCTTTAAAGATGGCTCTTTATCCTCTATGCCTCATCGTTTTGTCTCAATTTCATCATTCTGAAGGAGTGCAAAATAAGATAACAATGTAAGTACTTATGCTTTTTAAAAAATATAATATTATACTTTTAAAATTTTGTGATGAAGCAATTGATATTTGTGAATTCTGCTTTCCTAATTTAGGCCTAAGAAAAGACAACATTTGGCAATCCATTGGAATTTATAAATTATGAAAAGATGAGGCTGTGTATTTTATGTTATTTACAACAAGTAATGTGTTTCATTGTGTATTGCACTGAAAACAAATTAACTCTCATTGTTTCAACAATATAAGTAAGATTGACTATGAGATTTTGTTTTCTTTTCATTGTTGGATATTGGGATCAATGTATGTCTTTGGTTGTAAAGGATACCCCAGCTACATGAAATTCTATGTATGTTATGTATTTATGTATTTATTTTACATACTATTAATATGTATTTATTTCATGTTATGCATGTATGTATTTAGTCTTGCAGGACTAGCCTGAAATATACCAAAAGACAAAGGATATATTTGTTATAAAGCAAATTTTTTTCAATGCATTATAATAAGTTAAAAGAATAAAAAATATCATATTCTGAGTGTAGACAAATTAGACTATCATTGATGGAAACAATTGCAAAATTTTCTCTTTTGTTTGATTCATTAAGTTCAAACCCCACAGATTTCTTAAGACAGATACAAAAGACTTAAGAAAGGGTAAACAAAAATGTCATTTTTTTCCACAATAAGAATAATAAAAAAAATTAGCAAGTTCAGCACATCTGTAATCAGTAGGTGGAGCTGCCTCTATAGAAATAAAAAGTCCCAAGATAGAACAGAAATTTTAAAGGAAAATAATGGTAGTTACAGAAACTAGCTTATTGAACTGGAAAAAGAAGAACTAATATTCATATTTTCCAAGTAATGACTTTATTTTTCAAGTATTAAATGTTTAAAGTGACAATTACAATAATGTGGGAGGGAAATGTTTATATGAAGAGGTGACGGTGGTAATTTCTTGAAAAAAGGCAACAAAAACTTTTAAAAACTCAGCATTAGCAGCAGGCATTAGGAATAATCATGTAAATGCATCATGAAAAAGAAAATTGCAAAGTTAGACCAGGTATTACAAGTTGAGACACAAGTTTGTAGCCCATTTGGCTGGATTGGGTAGCAATGGGCAGAATTAGGCATAGACAAACAAGTGGAATAAATCAAATTCTTCTGTCAATTCTCCAGTTTCTGCACCTATACTCTGTCCCTTTCTAACAGCCAGAACTTCTTTTATAAACTCTCTTCTATTCCTCTATCAAAACCAACTCTCAGGAAAGGATCTGGTATCAATCATCGCCACCTTACTGAAACTGAAATAAACATTATTATCTTTCCCAGGAGTATTTGAATTTTAAGCCTCATTTCTAATTGTAGAATGAAAGCCTTTATCTCCTGTTAATGGAACTAAGGGCAAGGAAGGGGTATCTTAGGGATCAGTAGCAGAAGATCCTTTTCAAAGCCTGTGAAATCATACCATATATGGCAATTAGCTGTTCTGCATATGGATAAGAATATCCCTGGGAATAGGTGTAAAGGTCTGTGCACAGAATGTCTTTAAATGCCAGATTAGAAAGAGAGGAGCTGGGGGGGGGGCAGGCAGGAGAGAAAAAGTAGATTAAATAAAATAAATAGTAAACTTTAATATATTTAAACCTACACAATATTTTAAAATGTATTTAATCACATAGTAAATGATTATTAGAGAAACAGAAATGTATATATATGTATATATATATATATATATATACATATATATATATTACTTCACATGATCTCAGAAGCCATTTTAACCAGGAATAGAATTTACCCAACATGAATAGAAATCCCCGATATAAAATCCCTGACAAGCAATCAGTCAGTCTTGCTTGATGACATCCCAGTAAAGGAGAGCTCTCTAGCTCCTACAACAATCCATTCAACTTTCAGTTAGCAATTATCTTTAGGAAGTTTTTCTTTCATTTTCTTTTTCTTTATTTAACAAGAGCATTGCTGCATATGCCCAGATCATTTCACATGGAGGCATTCTTCTTCTGGGAGACTTTCTGCATTTCCCTGCCACATAGATGAGGATAGTTTCCTTTAAGCTTTGAGCCAGAACCAGTTTTGACTTTAAAACTCTCAGAATGGGACAGTCTTGCTCTTTCCTGCTCTCTCTTTTCCCAGTCAGTGGCCAGTGAAAGTAAAGATTGACTCTTAGCACTATGCCATGACCAGAACTAGTGAGGGGAGAAAGTATTCCTTCCCTTTTACTTCTCACCTTTTAGAACCCATGACCCTGAGAAATGTATTTGAGGTGTTTCTATCTTTGATCTGTTCCATTTGTTCTCAGTGTTACCTGAGGTCAGTAATCTACACTGGACCTGGGAGTCTGAGACATGATGAATGCCCATGGAATCAGGACTCAAGGTGCAATATCGCAACCAGTAATGCTGGGCAACATCTGAAAAGTCAAGGTGCTTTGGCTTTGACACCAAAAAAGGTTTGGACTTGGAGCCTGCCATTGTATGCCATGTAGGATTCCAGCTAAATTGAGAAAAAAAAAGCCCTTCCTTCTCCAAAGCATATAGTAGTATGGGAGACTTTTTTTGGTGGGAGGCTACTCCCCACATACTGGGAAGAATATTTGTATATTTACTAATGTGCCTTTGAAATGAAGAGGCCAAATCCAATGGTTAAGTGGATAAATGGAATTGGGGTGCAAGAGACTTCCAATATTTGAGGGAATACCATTGATGGGGAGTGGAGCCATTGACAGAGAGCCTAACCACCTCAAGGCCCCATTAAGGGGATTAGAGAATCCAGGGGATAGGCTTAAATATAACATAACTGATCTTCAGGTGGTGAGAGTCAAGGTAGGTATTTTCCTCAAGTCTTAAATATACCGCTCTGTAGCTTCCATCTATTGTTCCTTTAGTTCTGGCCGTTCAGATAAATTAGAAATAAAAAGACATTAAGCATGAAACAGAATAGACTTATATAGCTTTATATACTGTATTATACATTGCTACAATTAAGTATCATTCTAATGTAGTATAAAGAGTACCGAGCTTGGAGTCCAGGAGAACAGGTTTCAATTCTTAAACCTGACCTTAGTAGCAGTGACTGGACAATGGGCAAGTTACTTCAACTCTGTTTCCTCATCCATACAATGGATATAATAATAGCACCAACCTCACATGATTGATTTGAGGATCAAATGAGATAATACATGATGTTTCTGCATCCTTTGATCCTATAGATCACTCTCCCCTCCTTGATACTCTCTCTCTTTCTCTGTTTTTTTTTCATGCTCGTTTTTCAGGACACCACTCTTTCCTGGTTTTTCTTCCTAACTTTCTTTCTCTGTCTCTTTTCCTGTAACCTCCTCCAGATCAAGCCTTCTTAACATAGGTGTCCCTTGCAGTTCTAGCCTGGGCCTTCTTCTCCCTCTATACTATTTCTTCTGGTGATCTCATCAACTCCCTGTCTCTCTCTCTGTCTCTCTGTCTCTCTCTCTCTGTCTCTCTCTCTCTGTCTCTCTCTCTCTCTCTCTCTCTCTCTCTCTCTCTCTCTCTCTCTCTCTCTCCTTCTCCACCTTCTTCCCCCTTTCACAACCTAGGAGTGATCCTAGATTCCTCATTATCTCTCACCTCCTATATCTAAGATGTTTCTGAGTCTGTTTGATTTTAGCTTTGCAGCATCTCTCAAATTCCCCTTCTGCCCCTTCTGTTTTTGTGATACTGCCATCACTCTCATATAGGCTCTTACCACCTCAGCCCTGGATGATTGCAATAGCCTGTTGAGGGGTGTTCTGCCAGCCTTAAGTCTCTCCCCAGTCTAATCCATCCTCTGTTCAGCAACCAAAGTGATTTTCCTAAAACACAGGCCTGATCATGTCACACACAGCCCTACTCAATTAACTACAGTGGCTTCCTATTGCTTCTGGGAACAAATGAAAAATCCTCTGTTTAGCATTCAAAGCCCTCCATAACATAGCTCGCTCCTGTGTTTCAAGTCTTCTGACACCTTACTTCCTGATACACACTCTTCAATCCACTGACACCGTCTCATCTCACATTATAGTACCTGGCAAGTACAGTGTCTGGCATATTGTATGTGCTTAATAAATGTTTATTGATTTATTTATTGATGTAAATAACTTTACAAAATTTATAGAACTATATATTGTCTAGGCATTATTTTCAGTAATAGAGAGGCTATGGTCTATAGGGGTGGAGAGATTTCTCTATAATGTAAAAAACAAAAACAAAACACATATCCTTTGATAATTATGGTATGCTGTTATGGCTATCATGCCATACTATTAACTTGTATTTAGCTTGTAGTCTACTGACTCTTCTTAATCCACCCCACCCCCAACACCATGTTTTGGAGTCCAGTTATACTTCCCCTATTTGGCTTATGTGGCACTTTTAGACAACCTTTAAGTCTCCATTTGTCATGCTTAATCTTTCAAAGAAACTCACTGAATCTTAAGATGGTCAAGGGATCATTAGATTACAGATTTATACCTAGAAGGGAATTTTAAGGCTTTCAAATGCAATCCCCTCCCCCAATTTTACAGATGAAGATTGAGAGAGGGGTAAGTGCCTTGCCCAGATTCATATAGCTGGCAATTACTTGAGGCAGGATTTGAACCCATGTCTTCCTAAATTCAAAACATAATATCCTTTGCGCAACGCTGCCTCTCAAGGGAAGCTGGGTAAAATGATAAAGAGTGGTAAGTCAGAGAATGACCTTAAAATCTTCTAATAAAACTTTCTAATTTTACAGAAGAGGAAAGCAATAAAGGCTAAGAAACTTGCGATTTTCATGCAGCTTGTGAGGTGCAATGCTAGGGCAAGAACCCTGATCTGCTGACTTTCCAAATTTCTTTTAACAATCCCATAACTACATGTCAAAAATCCTATATCTGGGTCCAAATATCTACATTTACACTTTTAAGAGCAGATATCCTACTAAGGAAACCATGTATTCATCATTATAGTCATAAATGTATTAAATAGTTAAAGACATGTACTTGGTCTCAACAAATTACTTTTGAATGAATTAATGAACCAATGGCATCAGACTTACACATGACTTAATTTCAATAAGTCTAATTTACTTCAAGTGGCTGTTGCTCTCACATTTCTTGACATTTATAAAGGATAATGAAATTTTCCAATCAATCTACATCCTCTTCTACTCAAGCCCAAATTCACAAAACTGATGAAACTGTCTTCCATTATAAGTAAAGATTTTAAGTATGCAACACTAGTAAGTTATCATTTTATCTCATATTTGTTGTTTATATCTTGTCTTTATAATTATTTTTTCTAATCAAAGTCTGATAAGAAAAGTCTTTGTTGATTACTTAAGACAATGCCTTTCCTCTGGGCTCATCTAACCCTGTCTCTCCCCTTCCCCAAAAGAAAGTGTTGGCATAATTCTTCCATTTTTTCCATCCTATTACCTCTTATTTTAGCATTTACTCTTTTACTCATTAAAATAGCTGTTTGACGATGGCATCTCTTGTTGCATTGTTATAGATATGTTAAGTGGAGCATGACAAATGAATTCTATAATTTGAAAAGCTACTGGCTATCAGGTAATGAGCAATGACTCTTGCCACTTTTATTGGCTATTAAAGGTTCCTTTTACAGTGCATACTGCTGGAGATATGTGATCTCCCAACTTTCAAGATAGATGCACTAAATTCCAAGTACTCCTTTGGGATCCATCCCCACAGAATTTGGTTATGAAAATGAAGGGAACAGTCTTACTTTGGGAATGGAGTTGGGGTGGGGATGGATGGAACTGAAAAACCTGTTTACTACTGTTTTACTGCATACTATATTTTATAGCGATTCCATCCACAGTATAACACCATTCCTGGCTTACTGAGATGGTCTTTACTGAAAACATTTGAATCTGGAAGTCAAAGGTATGGAAACCTTTTAAATACTATACACGCCCTCAACACATATACACACACAGAATCACAGACACACACAAACAGAAACACACACATGGGCACACACACACACAAATACACACACACATGGGCTGCTGGGGGGGCGGCAGGAGAGGAGGGAAGAGAAGAGGGAGAAAGACTCACCTATGGGGCTTTTTACTTTCAATAAGGTGTCCCCCTTTGAAAATGTTGGTATTTCTCTTCTTCATAATTGTGACTTCTTCTCCTCAGAGGTGACATGTATAGCTATGAATGGATTACCAGGTTAAGTGACTAAATGTAACTTTATTTGAGGCTGCTGATTTTAATAGATTTGGACTCCATTCATGTAGTCATTCATAGCATCAGTAGATCATAATTACTATGAATTCAGGTAATTCAATTGCACTTAATTTTTTATTT
Source organism: Trichosurus vulpecula (assembly GCF_011100635.1). Taxonomy (NCBI): domain Eukaryota; kingdom Metazoa; phylum Chordata; class Mammalia; order Diprotodontia; family Phalangeridae; genus Trichosurus; species Trichosurus vulpecula. The sequence goes on from NC_050578.1 coordinate 144,995,154, forward strand.
TTACCAATTTTTTATTATTATAAGTGGCAAGGTCCATGAGCTTTTTTTCTTATTTCCTTTTTTGCTGCTTTGCCCAGATTTTTGTTACTCATGCTTGTTCAATGTATTTTTTTAATATTTTACAGCAAGCTGGGTGATTTAAATTCAACAGTCTCTAAAAATTATTAGTAAGCAAAGAACTGCAATTTAAATTTCCCTTTTGTAAATACAATGTGCCATCATAATGCATTACTACTGATATTACAATTTCTTGGTGCCAAGTTAGTGAGATATCGTAGCACTGATTTCCATTACAAAAAGAGGACTAACCTTGTGTGGGCATTAGTAAAAAATAATTGGTAAGATTTAGACTCCTTAGGATAAGAGCATCACAGTACAGAAGTGAAGTTCTAATGAAATGTAATGGAATGCCCAAAAATTAAAAAAGAAAATAATGTTTTCTTGTTTAAGAACTACATGATTTATTTTTCCCAATTAAATTGTGTGGCTCATTTCAAGTAATTATCCTCTTCTTGCAATTAAGGTGAATTGCTGCTTTAATTACACAGCATCCTTTTGAGGTATAAATACCCAACATTATTAAAATCATCTCTGAATTTTCTCATGAAAATTATGGTCATTCGATATTGTCAGCTGAATTCATTTAGTCAGTTTTAAAAACAGGAGTGACTATGCCACCAGTGGTGACCCATATTCATTTAATCTATTTTCACACAGTGAGCCACATTAGTATGAAAGCTTGCTTCTATTAGAAAATGTTGCTGTTTTATGTGCAGATTAAGCTAGAAGGTGGATTTATTGAAACTACATTATCTCACTTCTCCTGATATCTACCAATCCTAAGTCATGAGCAGGTTTAGAGTTTTGTAGCATGATCAGGGTCACTAATGTACAGTGATATGGGAAAGTAGCACAAAGTGAGAAGGCCCTTGAGAGAGGTCTCTGAAGATTATAATACAACTACACCTATTTAAAAATTAAAATAAAGAGGGACTTCTGATGCCAAGATAGTGGAGTGAGGAAGGACCCCTCTGAAATTCCTCTCCAAACCGTTAGAAAACTGCCTCAGAACTGATATAGGAGCAGGTAATCAGCTTATCAGCACTATAGGAAAGGTCTGTCTCACTGTGGTTGGAGGACAGTAAAGTCGAAGAGCAGCAGTAGTCACAGCAGTCAGCACTATAACAAGGGGTCTGCATCAAGGCTCCAAGCCTGGGACAATCCACCAGTGAGGCCCTGACTTCCTCCAAACTAGCAGCAAACTAGGCAAGTGAGCAGTCTGTGCAGCACAGCAAGACCCCATAGCAGTGACCCCACCCCCAGCACCAGAGAGGCCTTTACCCTATTGCTGACCAGTAGTAAAGCCTCGCCCCAGGGCTGGCCAAGAGGGAGATCCAGCCTTGGGGGCCTGCCAGCTGAGATACCCATAGTAACCCAGCCCAAAAAGTCTCTGTTACAATAGCAACCCAGCAGAAGCCACACCCCCAACCCGGGGCAGGCCAGCAGGTAACTTTACACCCAGGGGAAGCAAACGGGAAGCCCCTCTCCCCCCCCAGTAAAAGCCAGAAGAATAGCCTTTTCTACAGTAAAAACAAATAACTAAGCTCTGAAGCCCAGTGAAAGCCAACAGTAAGACACTAAGGACCAGCACACAATGCTTGGGACCTTGCAGGACCAGAGCGAAATTCTTACATAAAAACATTGTAACAAAAAAAGCAAAGAAAAATGAGCAAAAACCAAGAAAAGAACTTGACTATAGAAAGTTACTATGGCGACAGGGAGGATCAAGGCATAAACTTAGAAAGGGACAATAGCGTCAAAATTGCTACATGTTAAGCCTCAAAGGAAAATGTAATTTGGTCTTAGGCCCAAAAACAATTCCTGGAAGAGCTTAAAAAGGATTTTAAAAATCAAATTAGAGAAGTAGAAGAAAAATGGGGATGGGGTGAGAACAATGCAAGAGAACCATGAAAAAACCATCAATAGCATAGAAAAAGATACACAAAAATTTACTGAGGAAAATAATCCCTAAAAAATAGAATTGGCCAAATGGAAAAGGAAATACGAAAGGTCATTGAAGAAATTAATTCCTTTAAAATTAGAATTGAGCAAATGGAAACTAATGACTCTATGAGACATGAAGATACAATTAAACAAAATCAAAAAAGTAAAAAAAAGAAGAAAATGTGAAATCTCTCATTGGAAAAAGAACCAGAAAGTGGATCCAGGAGAGATAATATAACAATTAAATGATTATCTAAAATTCACGATCAAAAAGAAAAAAAAAAGCCTAGACAACATCTTTCAAGAAAATATCAAAGAAACGTGCCCTGATGAATTAGAACTAGAGTGAAGAGGTTTAATCAAAATGAATATGGTAGGGAACCATAGGTTTCTAGGGGTGCTTGTGACCCCAAAATATCAACACTCCTGGTCCTGCAGAATGAATTCGACTCAAGTCTTCTCAGCCAAGGGAAAAGACAAAGTTTATTAGGGATTCACCATAATGGGTTGCCTTAAGAAATCCCACCTTTTGTGACACCTGTTTTCACAAGCGGGCCAGATTCAATCTACTGAGCCAGATTGAATCTGAGTGCCTTCATGGAGGCAAGATGGAGATTATGTAAAGATTGTGGGAGGTATTAAGGGGTGGCCTGGGGTGACTAGAGGAGGGGCTTAGAGAGCGCCTTGAGGAGGAGTCTAAGGAGGAGCTTGATGGGATTGAGATGAGGTCAGACTCCAGGGTGGGAAATAGCTGAAGGCTGCATGGAGATGACAGACAATAGAGGGCTAGGGGAACAGAGCTAGGGTATAGATAGTTTGATCAGGATTAAGTGTGGGGAAACAGCTGGACAACAGAGGGCTAGGCTAGGCAGAGACTTGGGCCCAATGATTATGCAAGGCCCATGGCCTTACGGGAAGGCCAGACCTAGTTGGAAGACTCAAGGAGAGTTCAAGGGGGCTCCCAGAGACTGTACTCCAGGTTCAAGGGGGTTCCCAGAGATTGTGCCCTCATCAAGAGGGCAAAATAAAAATGGAAAGAATCTGCTGATCACCACCTGAAAAAAATCCCTAAATTAAAACTCCCAGGAATATCGTGGCCAAATTCCAGAGCTCACAGATAAAGGAAAAAAAAGTACTACAAGGAGCCAAGTTCAAACAATTCAAATATCACGAAGCTACAGTCAGGATTATACAGGATTTGATAGCTTCCACATTAACAAACCAGAAAGCTTAGAATATGATATGCTGGAAGGCAAAGCAGTTATGATCAAGAATCACACAGCAAAACTGACCATAATCTTTCAGGCAAAAAAAAGACATTTAATGAAATGCAGGCTTTCAAGCATTCCTAATTAAAAGGCTAGAGTTGAAAAAAAAATGAAAGAAACTAACCTTCAAATACAAGACTCAAGAAAAACATAAAAACATAAAAAAAGAAACAGGAAAGAAAAAACATAAGAAATCCAATAAGCTTAAACTGTTTGTATTACTATATAACACAATAATATTTGCAACTCTTAAGAACTTTATTACTATAAGAACAAATAGAAGGAGTACACAGAAGGTAAGTATATATGATGACTTTGATGAGATGAAACTGCATAAAAAACAAAATAAAAGGGTGAGAAAGAAAATTGAACTTGGATAAGGAGCGGGGAGATTGAATGGGGTAAATTATCCCACATAAAGGAGGTATGAAATATCTTTTATAATGGTGGGGAAGATGGCAGGGGAGACAGGCAAAGGTTAAACATTACTCAACAAAATTGACTCAAAGGGGGAATAACAGATGCACTTAGTTTGATCTAGAATATATTATCTGACCCTATAAGGAAGCAAGAAATGATGGGTATAATAGAAGGGGAGAAGAGACTGATAAAAGGGAGGTAGATTGGGGAAGGTGGTGATCAGAAGTAAAACATTTTGTAGAGGGAAAGGTGGGGGGGGGAGAGAGAGAGAGAGAGAGAGAGAGAGAGAGAGAGAGAGAGAGAGAGATAAACAAGGGGACAATAGCATGGAAGGAAGCGCCCAGTTATCATAACTATAAATATGAATGGGATGAACTCAATCATTAAATGGAAAAGGATAATAGAATGGATTAAAGTCAGAATCTTACAATATGTGGTTTACAAGAAATGTGCTTGAAGCAAAGAGATACACACAGGGTAAGGAGCTGGAGCAGAATTTATAATGCTTCAGCTGAAGAAAAGAAAGCAGGGGTAGCAATCATGATCTTAGAAAAAACAAAAGCAAAAATTTATCTAATTGAAGAGATAAGAAAGGAAACTATATCTTGCTAAAAGGTACCAGAGATGATGAAGTCATATCAATACTAAACATATATACACCAAATGGTATAGCATCTAAACTTTTGAAGAAGTTGAATGAGTTATAGGAGGAAATGGTTAATAAAACTACACAAGTGGGAGACCTCGGCTTTTCCCTCTAAGAACAAGATAAATCTAACCAAAAAATAAACAAAGAGTGAATAAAATTCTGAAAAGGTCAGATATGATAGACCTCTAGGGAAAATGGAATGGGAACAGAAAGTAATATACCTTTTCTAAGAAGTACATGGCACCTACCGAAAAATTTACCATGTATTAGGACATTAAAAACCCCACAACCAAATGCAGAAAAACAGAAATAGTAAATGCATCCTTTTCAGATCATAATGAAATAAAATTACATTTAGTACTGGACAATGGAAAGAGATAGTAAAAATTAATTGGAAATTAAATAATCCTGAAAAAAACAAGTGTGTTAAAGAACAAATCATAGAAACAATTGATAATGTTGTTAAAGAAAATGGCAACAATGAAGCAACATTTCAAAATTTATGGGATGTAGCCAAAGTCATATTTAGGAGAAAATTTATGTCTCTAATTTCTTATATTTATAAAAAAAGAAAAAAAGAACAAACTAAAGATGCCCAATTAATTACCAAATTGGAGATCATGAAAATGAAAGGAGAGATTAATAAAATTGAAAGTAAGAAAACCACTGAACCAGTAAATAAAACCAGAAGCTGGTTTTATGAAAAAATCTAATAAAATAACTAAACCAATATTTAATTTGATTAAAAAAAGGAAAGAAGAAAACTAAATTACTAGTATAAGAAACAAAAGGGTGAATTCACCACCAGGGAAGTGGAAATTAGGACAATTGTTGCAAACTATTTTGCTCAATTATATGCCAGCAAATTTGATGATCTGAGTGAAATGGATGAATATCTACAAAAATATAAATTACCCAGATTAACAGAAGAAATATAGTACCTAAATAACTGAATCTTAGAAAAATAAATTGAAGAAGCCATCAATGAACTTCCTAAGAAAAAATCCCCAGGATCAGATGAATTCAAAAGTTAATTCTACCAAGCATTTTTAGAACAGTTAATCCAGTACTATATAAATTATTTGGAAAAAGAAGTGGAGTCCTACAAAATTCCTTTCATAACACAAATATGGCACTAATACCTAAACTAGAAAGAACCAAAAGAGTAAAAGAAAATTATAGACCAATTTTCCTAATGAATATTGATGCAAAAATTCTATATAAAACACTAGCTAAAAGATTACAGCAAGGATCATACACTATGATAAGGTGGGATTTATAACAAGAATGCAGGGCTGGTTCAACATTAGGAAAACAATCAGCATAATCAATAACAACACCAACAGACATCATATGATTATCTTAACAGATGTGGGAAAATACTGTGACAAACAAAGTATAGCACCTGTTCCTATTAAAAAGAGCATAAGAATAAAGGGAGTGTTTCCTAAAATGATAGATCTATCTAAAACCATCAGCAAGCATAATTTGTAATGGGGATAAGTGTGTTGGTAAGCAAAATGGGCTCCTTAGCACTTAGTTCAACAAGTGCCCTTGAATAGTTTGGCTTTTGGTTCCTTCGAGTAATTCATTGAGCCTTACTAGATGCTAAGCCCCAGGCCCAAACCCCTACTAGGTGTAAAACCTTAGTGAGTGTGGACTGGCAACTAAGGTGGGGCCCAAGGCAGGGCTAACTCCAGGGAGGGCCTAGTTTACATGTCTGGGAGACCAGAGGCTCTTAGACCATGTGGGTTTAAGTCGCCTCTTTGTGAGGATTCTAGGTCACATGGGTGAGTTGCATGTGTGACTCACCCCCTGAGGCTGAAAAAGATATAAAAAAAGGGGTTGGCCTCCTCTTCCTTGGAGCTCTTTGTCACAGCAGTGGTGGTGCGAGTGACTCTGGGCCAGTCCTCGTTCTGAGCTCCCTGGCTGAACCTAGATGTTGGTAACTATGAATTGTATTGGGTCTGTCTGTTGATGTTTGTGATTTGTTTGTATTTTGCTCTGAAGTTCAGTGTGCTGGCTTTTTCCCCTGAATTAAGTGAATGATATTTGTGTGCTGAATTAAAGTAAGCTTGTCAACCCCTTTAACCTTGCTTTTCTTATTAAGGCAGATCAAAAGAACATGTGCTGTTGGCAGCTGTCTGGGTGCTGGCTGTAGGTGGATCTTACACCCCCATAGAAGCTGCTAGCCAGATTGTTGAAATAATAAGCTAGAAGCCTTCCCAATAAGATCAGGGGTGAAGCAAGCATATCCATCATCACTCTATTATTTAATATTGTACTAGAAATGTTGGTTATAGCAATAAGAGAAGAAAAAGAAATGAAAGGAATTAGAATAAGTGATGAGGAAACAAAAAACATCACTCTTTGAACATGATATGATGTTAGGAAATCCTAGAAAATCAACTCAGAAGGTACTTGAGATAGTTGGTAACTTTATCAAAGTTTCAGGATACAAAATAAAGCCATAGAAATCATCAGCCTTTCTATATATTACTAACAAAGCCCAACAGCCAGAGATAAAAAGAGAAATTCCATTTAAAATAACTGTTGACAATGTAAAATACTTGGTAGTCTACTTGCCAAGACAAACCCAGAAACTATATGAAGACAACTATAAAATACTTTCCACACAAATAAAGTTAGATCTAAACAATTGAAAAAAATTAATTGGTCATGGTTACTCTGAGCCAATACAATAAAAATGATAATTCTACCTAAATTAATCTCTTTATTCAGTACCATACAGATCAGACTATCAAAATATTGTCTTATATAGCTAGAAATAATAATAACAAAATTCATTTGGAAGTACAAAAGCTCAAGATATCAAGGGAAAAAATGAAAAAAATGTGAAAGAAGGTGGTCTAGCTGTATCAGATCTCAAACTGTATTAGAAAGTGCCAATTATCAAAACAATCTGGTACTGGCTAAGAAATAGAATGGTAGATCAGTGGATTTGATTAGGTACAAATTACATTATAGTAAATGACCATAGTAATCTGGTATATCATAAACCCAAAGATCCAAGTTTTTGGAACAAAAACCTCATTAATTGACAAATACCGCTGGGAAAACTGGAAAATTAGCATGTCAGAAACTAGATGTAGACCAACATTTCATATTGTATATCAAGATAAGATCAAAATGGGTACATGATTTACACCTAAAGGATGATACCATAAGGAAATTAAGAGAGTATGGGATAGTTTCTCTGTCAGATTTATGGATAATGGAAAATTTAGACCAAAGAAGATCCAGAGAGTGTTACAAAATGTAAAATAGATGATTCTGATTATATAAAAATTAATGTTTTTGCACTAACAAATGCAAATAAAATTATATGGAAAGCAGAAAACTGGAGGAAAATGTAACAAATATCTCATATAAAGGCCTCACTTCTCAGATATACAGAAAACTGAGTCAAATTTATAAAAATACAAATCATTCCCCAACTGATAAGTGATCAAAAGATATGAGCAGGCAGTTTTTGTACAAAGAAATCAAAGCTATCTATAATATTAAAAAAGGCTCTAAATGACTATTTATTAGAGAAATGGAAATTAAAACAACTCTGAGATACCGCCTCACACTTATTAGATTGGCTAATATGACAAAAATGGAAACTTCTGGATGTTTGAGGGAATGTAAGAAAACTGGGACACTAATGTACTCTTGGTGGAGTTGTGAACTGATCAACCATTCTGACGAGCAATTGGAACTGTCCCCAAAGGACAATCAAACTATGCATAGTCTTTGATCCAGCAATAGAACTGCTAGTTCTATATCCCTAACACATCTAAAAAAAGGGGAAAGGACTTATTTATACAAATAGGGACTTATTTTGTGGTGACTAAGAATTGGAAATTGAAGGGATGCCTGTCAATTGGGGAACAGCTAAACAAGCTGTGGTATATGAATGTAATGGAATATTATTGTTCCTATAAGAAATGACCAGCAGGATGATTTCAGAAAAACCTGGAAAGACTTACATGAACTGATGCATAGTGAACATTGTACACAGTAATAATGAGATTTTTCAATGAGGAATTGTGAATACCTTAACTATTCTCAGCCATCAATTGATCCAAGACAATTCTGAAGGACTAATGATGAAGCATACTATCTGCCTCCAGTGAAAGAACTGCTTTTTTTGCATACAGATTGAATTATGATATTTTCACTTTCTTTTTTCTTTTATTTGAGTCTTCTTGTACAAAATAACTAACATGGAAATTTTATGCATAATTGCACATTTACAACCTATATCTGATTGCTTACTGTCTCATGGAAGGGGTAGGAGAGGGATAAAATTTGGAACTCAAAACTTTAAAGAAAAATATTAAAAAGAGAATTAAGGATGGTGTAAATTCCTTGAGTTTAGCATATATAAGGTCAGTGGGGAATAAGATCTTCCCTGCCCATCAGTAGGCCTCATGTAGAGCCTATTAAGGGAAGCTTGCTTGCTTATAGGAAGGATTACACACCTTTTATTAATTTCTAATTAGGCACTGAGTAAGGAGGGTTCTGGTTCTGAGCCTATTGGCTGAAAGAGTATATATTATAGGTGAGCTTTTTGCTTTGAGGGCTCACTTACGAGAAAGACCTTGTGATTCCCTAGTCAAGACTCTGAGTGGCCATATGTTCAGAGCTCCTCGACTCCTCAGAGGTAAAGGCTCTCTAGATTCAGTGGTGATATAAAGCTTTGATTCAGGCAGAAGAGCCCTGTCTGTTTGTCTTTATTTCTCTGCTCTGTATTATTCTCTGTTTGTATTTTATGTAATGAAAAAAGATTGTTTACCCCTGAAACAGCTATCTTTTCTTAGTAAAGCAGATAAAAGAACCTGCACTAGCAGTCATCCTGGGTATGCCAGTGAGATTGTTGTTACAGCATAATATTGTCTTAGCACATTGCCAAGCACATTGTAGGTGCTCAGTAAATGTTTATTGATTAATAAAATAAAATGAAGAAAAGCTGAATAAATACAAATAATTTGTATAGAAAAACTTGTTTGTATTCTATTTTCCTTTTACATAAAACATGAAGGTAATTTCAAAAGGCCTCATTTTAGATAAGTCCCCTTTTAAATTTTGGCCCATTATATTAACTATAATATGCATTTAAAATATCTGTGCTATTTTTAACTTTGATGATAACTTAGTGAAGCAGGTAGTATACTACATAGAGGACAACCATTGGAGTCAGGAAGACTTGGGCTCATGTTCTGATTAATACATATTCTGTTTTTATGAGACGGGGCCAGTAATTTTCTCTTAGCACTCTATTTCATACTTAAGACTTTAAGTTAGTTGATTAATTGTCTTATATAAGTATAGGAAGCTTCCAGAAAAGAAGTTCCTCATGCTATTGAAATCAGAGGTCTAGATCTACATAATAAGCCAATAAATAACAAATGAATGAATGAAAAATACTAAAAAAGAATGAATTCATGCACAAATAAAAATGATAAATGGATGAATAAACAAATAAATGAATTAAAATCAGATTTATAATGTGCTTTTATCCTTTTAACTTATAAGCCAGGTAGCACAAGTAGCATTGCCCAATTTTTCTTTATTCATAAGTAAGTATACATACACATATATGGATAACTCTAAAAAAACCATATATATATATATAAATACTATATAGATATTGACATATCAATCCATCTACCTATTCCCTGATCAATTTATTAATATTTATCTATCAATCTACCTATCAGGGCAAACAAAGAAGGAAAGAAAGACAGACAGATAGACAGAAAGAGAGTTCGTCCTGGGTTTTCTCACTTTAAGACAGCCAGAGGTATAATAGAGAGGACTGCTAGATTTAGAGTAAAACAACCTGTATTCAAATCCCATCTCTACTTATTAGCTCTGTAACCTTGGGGAAATCCTTTAAGCTTCCTTGACCTTAGATTCATCATCCATAAAAAGATGAGGGTGGCTTCTAATGTCCATTATTGCTCCAAATATAAGATCCTATCATTCTAGCATACCAAAATATTCAATGGTTTATTCAGATATAATCCCTTTTTGTTATTTTTTTTATTTAATTTGACCTATGTAATTATAAACTATTTTCCAAGTTTTAAAAATAATGTTTCTTTTAATTTAAATGAGGGTATATATGCTGTAAACTGCACATTGGCAAATAAAATGACTTTGATGAAATAAATTTGTTTTAGTTTGCATGTATATTTACATCTCAAGAATGAATTAAACCAATTTGCCAAAAAATTATATGTATATACCTGCAAGAATATTTCAAAAGGGTCTTAGATACAGTGGTAAATGAAAGAGGATGTATTAATAATGACTTATTAAGTGTAATTGATATAATCACTATGAATGTTATTTTGCTAGCTATTTTTACTCAGAATTGCAAAGACATTTACTTTTTTTCCCTTCCAGGTGTGATGCCAATTTATTTAAATGAGTTCCAGGAAAACACTACAAAACAAGAGTGCCTGTAAGTGCCTGTTAATAAAATATAAACTGCAGGAAAAAAAAAGACTTTTTATCCTCTCAGAGATACTTTCAACACTCCAGCCTAGGAGTGTCTTTAGAGCTAAGTAATTATCACACTGAGACACAACTACATTTCTAAAGACTACACAAACAGTTGGTGGCAGATGTTTCCAAAGTGCATACTCCATTCTCTTAAACTGTAATAAGTTTCAATGAAAACTCAAAGCTACCTAGCTTTGAGGAAAATAGTGTGTAAAGGCATGACCTGAACTGATGTATATTTGAGTGCATAATCTCAAGAAACATAGAGGATCTATATGTTTGTTTCTAAACCTTCACTCCCCCACTCCATGACTTCTTAAAAATGTATTGTAACAGAGGGGAGGAAACAAAAATTTATTGAGCAGCTACTATGTGCCTGCTACTGTGCTAAATACCATTATTATCTAATTGGATCTTCACAATAACCCTGGAAGTAGGGGCTCTTATTATCCCCATTTTACAGTTGAGAAAACAGGAAGACAGAGGTTAAGTGACTTGCCCAGGATCACACAACTAGTGTCTGAGGCCAAATTTAAACTCAGGTCTTCCTAACTCTAGGATCAGTGCTCTCTACTATATCACATACTTATACTTAAACATACACACACACATATATATGCATGCATAGACTTACACTTATACTTTACATATATATTCACATATCTGCATACACACACACACACACACACACACATATATATATGTATATATATATGTACATATACTAAGCTCTACCTATGTCTCTATTTACAACTGTAGATATCCACAACTGTAGATGGATATAGTTTTAGATTTAGATTTATTAATATGTAATTAAGATAGGGCATGTTGTTGGAAGTTCTTTTGTCTATTTAGTATACATGTCTATAAATATAGGGCTTTCAATTGTTGCTGCCTAACCACAATATTTCATTATCATTTCTATCAGTATTACTATTGCTAACAAACTGGAAACTTTTCTGTGGAGCAATCTAGACCCAAACCTCTCCTTTAAAATTTGCTGCACTTAAGCTAAAGATAAACGAGAACCAATAATATATTTAAGGGCATCCAGAAAAAAGAAAGACCCAAATCTGCATTAATGGTCAATTGCTAGTTTGAATGTCTCACTTTTGGGAAGTTCCTTCTTTATGTCTTTCCTATTTTATATTAATTTCCCATATTCTAATTTCAATAAAAACTATAATATTCATTATCATAATATCTACATATATTTTAAAAACTGTTGTCACATTCAGCCTTATTTTTCTGATCACTACCGTTCCTGGAGAGGCAGGTAACATCTGATTTGAGTATCTACTTATTAGTTATGTAAGCATGAAGAATTCATTCAATTTTTTGACCTGTAAAATAGGAACAATAATAAATGTGCTTCCAAGATGTTATGAGGAAAACACTTTATAGGCTGCAAAGTATAACATCACATGTGAGCTATCAATGAAGCTGGCTTTTGGAAATGTTGGAAATCTTGAAAACTTTCTTGGACTTTTCTCATTTGCCAATTTGCAATTGGGTTCATACAACTTGAAAGAAGAGTGACAGGGGAAACATACGATTTTCATGGTTCACTTCTATGCCAAGGAGATTAGAAATTGGTAGCATGGAAAGAATACTGGATTAAGAGAAAGAAAACCTGGATTCAAGACCTGTCTCTGTCACTAATTGTATGGATGAGCAATTTTACCTCTCTGTGTATCCTAGTCTTTTTCATGTCTAGAATGAAGGGATTGGAATAGATGATCTGGAAGATTCTTGTTACTCTGAAATTTGTGTTCTAAGAATCAACATGTTCATTTGAGATATATTAGTTTTAGAATATTGCATTAGAAGTGTGCATCTGTGACCCAGATATTTCCAAATGTAGGCCATCTTTATCATTCACAATATGGCCTGCTTAAAAGCTAAGATGAGTTGTTATTTTTTGAGTTCGTATGAACTGGCAAGATGACGTTGCTGTGTTACATCATGACACTGTAACATGAATGATGTTACGATGAATCCATTTATGTGTGAATACTGATAGTACATTTTTAAAAATCCCTACCCAAGGAGTATTTACAACTATACAATAAGTCAGGTGACTACAATTGCTTTGAATATAAACCTCCTCCTAATTGAATTTGTCTTTTAAATGAGATAAATTTGAAAGAAATATGCATAGTTATAGACTGATTAATAACACTAATTATAACTCACTCATCCACTTGATGTTAGCCATGTGTTGGACAGTAAATATGTCTGGATAACAAATCTATACTTCTAACACAACCTTCAAAACATTAATAAGTCCTAAAAGCACATTTGTTTAGGTAAATGTATCTGACTTCATGACTTTATTGTCTATATTACTTTTCTCTTTTGAATGTCTCGCAAATTTTATCTCCATTGCACAACATTTATTAGCAATTAATATCCATTAATAACTTGCTTCACATATTTGAACATTTCATACCTAGAGACTAAGAATGGCAGATATTTGTCCCAAATACAGGGCTTCCCAAGCCCAAAAAGCAAGAATGGTGAAGGAATCTCCTTTTTCATGAAAATAGTGCTGAGATTTAACAAATAGAACAAGATTTCAAGTGAAAAACAACTATTGTTAAATGTAAACTTGCTAGAAATTGGCGTGGAATTAAAAGAAAACAAAACAATCCAAGGCATATTTAGCATGAGACTATAAAAGGTTGCATAGAGGGCAAATCCCAGAACTCTGTTCCAAAAGTGTTATATTCTATTTTATTAACCTTTTCCCAGTAGTCTTATAAACTTTTTACAAGTAGTTTATATGGTACTTTAAATGTGTAAATCCTAGCATATCTTGTATTCAAGGAAAACTAACATAAATCAGTACATATTCACAATGATATAACTTAGAGGTCTTCATTTTCTCTTTCTTGGACTTATAAAAATTAAATATTAAATTTTGCTTGTTACATCTCCCTGGAAACCATACTTGTGGCTATATTCTTATACAAAAAATATGTCTTCTATATCTATATAATTTCTGGTGAAACAAGGACTAGACCAGTGATTAGAAAATAACCTAGTTGAGGACACTCCCTCTCCAAATACTGGTCAGTGCCTCCTCTATAATTTATAACTGAGAAGCTAATCTCAACAAAGCTATTAATTGACTTTCCCATGGTCACACAATCAGTATGTGACAGAGGTACTACTTGAAGCCTGGTTTTCTTGGCTTTGAGGCTGACTCTACTATATTAAGCTATTCTTTAATTTCATTTTACAATTGCTACATATTTATTGAAATAAATGAATAGATATCCCCTGCATTCTCTTTTCTTTATCTTCCAATGTTTTTATTATTCCTTGATAAGGTAAAGATTATCCTTATCATACATTTTCTTTTTTAACTATATTATGATTTTTAAAAATTCTGTAACTATATTCATAAGGTTTTTTTAATCATGCCAACTTACCATTTATCATTATTATTATTATTATTATTAATGCACTGATACTTTTTAATGCAGAAATTATTTCCCAATAAGCACCCAAGCCATCTAATGGAATGTATTTCCCACCTTGTTAGTTCATCTATTATAAATAGAAAGGAGGTATGTACCTTTTAGTATTGACATTACTATCTGAGGTTGCCCCCAATTTATTCTGGATATATCTTGTTTGTATATAATCGTTTGCATATCATTTTCTCTGCTAAAAGTGAGCTCTTTAAGTTGGAGTGGGGCACGCACTGCTTTTGCCTTTCTTTGTTTTGGCAGCACTTACCACAATGTCTGGCAAATGGCAGGTGTTTAGTAAATGCTTATTGACGTGAATCATGAGCATTATAATGAAATTATTTATGATAATCAGAGTGTTGTTACCTCTCCATGTTGAATTTATTTATAATATTGGAATAATTGTACGTGTTTTTATTTTGGCTGTACTGTGCATCACTTAGTATAAGCCTTTTCATGCCTCTTTGAATTCTTCATATCTATCATACCTTATGAAATAGCAATATTTCTCTGAGAAATTTAGTGACAATATTAAAATATCTGGATCAAGGGGTATAAATGATTTATTAGTATTTCTTGCAAAACAGCATTTTTTTCCAGAAGGGATGACCTAATTCAAAGAATCACTTTCAGGGAATTGTTGTGTATGTTGTTTCTCTATTCTCTTAGTATACTTGTTAGCTTCATGGCTATAAGGTGATATTTCAGGGTTCTTTTTATTTGCTTTTCTCCAATTTAGTGACTTTGCAGTTTGTTTTTCAGGTGACTGCAGATTGGTTTCTCCTAGGTATATGTCAAAATCATAGAAGATTCCTTGAAAGATGCAACAACATATATAACTTTGATGACACCTTATTGATGTTAAATGAAGTATGGTAACAGGCTCTCAACAAAGACATTTGTCATCACAGTGGAGGATTCCATGGCAGAGTCTATGTGCAAGAATTCTTTAATACTGGTCAGGTCCTTCTTTCTATATGATACTATGTTAATTTCATTCCACTTGGAACATTGTAGGACTTGCTTAAATGAAATTGATGTTCCCTCAGAAGTATTTAATTTACATACTCACATTGGAAACACACACACAAATTCACATATATATATATATATATATATATATGTATGTATACATGCATACATACTTGTTTATGTATTCAAGAACAAGTAAATAACAATTATCATCGTAGCCATTTTATGCAGTTAGAGTGGACAACCCATAAAGTTGCTTAGTAAATGCATTTATCTTTGACAGAAAATATAGCTGCTGGCGATACATTGCCTTTGTAAAGGCTCTCTGTGATTTAAAGGTCCCAAGCTTCTCACTAAATTAAAGGACTATCTTCATAGCAATGCTATTCTTCTGATGATGTTTGGCCCACTCAGGTAAACATTTGTTTCATGAGATTGCTCTATCCTCTTTAATAAAAAGGAAGTAGGTTCTTCCTTCCCTTAATCAACTTGATATTCTTCTTCCTAGCCACTTAAAATATTTTCTCCTTTGATCCTACTATCATATGACTTGAGAGCTCTGGAGCGTTACAATTATGTTTCTGGATACATTAAAACTAGAATTTCTTTCCGATGATTGTATTAATGTATAATTTACCCTTATACTAAGATTCTGAATTGTTTTGGAAATTTCTGAAATATGCTCCTTTTATTTTTGTTTTTATCATGTTCTTATCTGAAGCAGATGAATTTTAGATGATCTCTCTCAGCCTAAGTTTTGATAGCATTTATTTTACCTCTTTTTCCAGTTTTTCTTTGCTCTAATACATTATCTTGCATCATTGAATTTTTAAGTTCTCCTTTATTGTCTTGGTTTCTACTTCTTTTCTAATCTCTTATAGTTTCTATTCTTCTTTTGAGTTTTTCATTATTTTCTCTAATCACATCTTTTACTTCTTCCTTTAAGCCTTCTAGTCACTCTCAGTGTTCTTATAACCATTTAATTTTGATTTCTGGGAACCTAGTAATAGTAAGGACATATTCTTTTTCTTTTTTTAAGACATCCCCTCCAGTTATCTTGTCTTATGGTATTTATTTCATTGTATTTTTAAAAAATTCTCCTTATCTTAATCACTGTGTTGTTCTTTCCTCCCAAAGTTATAAGATATCTTTCCTTTTTCCTATTCTGTTTGTTTATTTGGTAGGCACCTAGGTGGGCAGAGTGGATCTAGTACTGGGCCTGGAGTCAGGAAGACTCAGTTTCCTCACTTTAACTGTGTCCTCAAACACTTATTAGCTGTGTGACCCTGGGCAAAGCACTTAACCATGTTTGCCTCAGTTTCCTTATCTGTAAAATGAGTTGGAGAAGGAAATGGCAAACCACTCCAGTATCTTTGCCAAGAAAACCCCAAATGTATTCCCCAAGAGTCAGACATGTCTGAAAAGGACTGAATGAAAACCGGGAAGTTGAATTTGTATACTCCCTTACATCTAACAAGTTAGTGAATGCCCAAGACATTCACCATTTTAGCTTGAGTAACTCACAGTAGGAAAGGAAATATATGTGTAGTAGATTTTGCCTTCTGGAGTTTTTTCCCCAAAAGCTGGGCAGTAAAGCTCACTATTGATGAGTGGCAGAGCAAAGTGTCAGAGCCAAATGTCAGTCATCGTGTTGGGAAACATTACCTTCCTTATCACTACAGCAGATGGTGTATTTCTATCATGTTTGTCGAGAACTATTTTTCATAGTGTACTCTGAAAGTTTTTCTGTTAAACTGACTTAATGGGGGCAGGGCTGTGATGACCTGCTGGTTTGTTTCCTTTTTTAAGTTCTCCTTTTCTTCCTCCAACCATGTTTTGAAAGTGTGCCAAAACAAATAAACAAACTAACTTGGGACCCTAGAAATATTTTTTTTTAAAATGCATTGGAACAGAGAATGTATATCTACACATATTCAGAGTTTTGAATTTAAATAAGGTCTTCTTAGCCATCTTTTATTTACATGCATATGATTAATGTGGAAAATAAACATATTTAAGACAGATTTTATTGGTGAATATTTATACTGTAAATAGAAAGCAAGATTCTTTTAATCTCTAAATTTATCTATTAATTTAGGTAACCAAATATAACCATATAATAAAAATATGAACTAAAAATGAACTAAAAATATGAACTAAAAATTCTTACATGCTACATAAATGCAAGACCATTCTTCATACAAGTCATAACGACAAAAAAGAGTATTTTATATTTCATTTAGGATACATGTCCATATTATTGTGACAGTAATATTATATTAGCATTTAATATGATTTCATTTTTACCACAGTGAAATGTCCTGTCATTGAGATTTTTATTATTACTTTAATGGTGTCATTCTAACAAAGATTATTGTATGAAAATTTTAAACATATGTGTTGTGATACATATCATTCAGAAAATGTATACTTTTTTCATTTTCATATAACTAAGCTCACATTAATGTTATGTCAATATATTTTCTACATGAGTGTTTCATGTCATTTATTTATGAAAGTATCATTTTCTGACTCAGATATTGGATAAGACAAGAAATTTTAAATTCTATATTCTATTCATGTGAGTATACATCTCACTTTCTATATTGAATTAAATTCAAGGAGAATTTCATGAATGTCTATTATACTAATGAAAGTAAAGAATATTATACTTAGTATAATTATGAGCTCAAATTCTACTCTTTACTAGCTATGTGGCCATTAGAGAGTCAGGTTTCTTATATGTCGAAGAGGGCAATAATACATATCCCTATGTCTTTCATTGGATCAGAATGATGATTAACTGAGATCATGGATATAGAAGACCCCAGGAAATCATAAAGCAGGTTGCTGGCTTTTATGACACTGTGCTTTCCTGGCCTTCCTCAAACTTCTTTGATTTTTCCTTTTCTGTCTCCTGTGCTTCTCTTCTTTAATTGACCTGCTAAAGTTTGCTTGATAGTTCAGCCTTTAGAATCATAATATCACAGATTTAGAACTGGAAAGGATTTTAAAGACCTGTAACAACAATGTTGCTAGCAGCTACTGTGGAGGTGAAAGACCAACATAAGACCAACAACAAGAGCACACAGGAGGGCTGCTAGCACAGTTTCTTTGATCTGCTTTTCTAAGGAAAGCAACTTTAAGGGGTTAATAATCTTCCTTTAATTAAACGTACATATATCATTCACTTAGTTTAGGGGGAAAGGTCAGCATCCTGAACTTCAGAGAAAATACAAACAGAAATTACAAGCATATATTATATGAACAGAACAAATGCAAATTAGTAGACAGGGGTGGGGGGTAGGGGGAAGGGGAGACTCCATTGGCTACCGAGAGTCTGGTCTGGCCAAATCACCAACACTCTTCCAGTGAGTGTCCCCCGCAAAGGCAAATCGTTAACCTCTGAGTAGATATAAACTTCTTTGGGGTCAAAGGGCACCACAACCATGCAACTCAAACCCATGTGACCTAGGCTTTCTTGTGACTTAAACATTTTTTTCAGGATTGGAGGCCATCACAACCATGCCACTCAAACCCGATTCAATCAAAGATTTCTAATTGAAACAAAGGCAAGACTCATTAAAGGCACTTGACTGCCTTAGCATTCCAAAAAAGAAGAAAACAAAAAAGTCTCACCCTAATTACTATTACAAGACCATTTAGCACAATACCCTCATTTGATAGATGGAATAATTGATGCTCTGTGGGGTTTAAGTGATTTGTCCATGACAACATGCTATGAGGTGTCAAAAGCAGTATTTGAACCTAGGTCTTTGTGATTCCCAATCAATTATTCTACAAACTGTGCCATGCTGCCTTCACTGTTTTCATTGTTCCATTGTGTCTCCTTTTCCCACCTTATCTTCACTTTTACTGCCATGCAGATGCCTCTCAAATACAGAACTCTCTCCCAAATTCCAGCTATATATTATAAATTACCTAGACACTTTCTCCAAAACTCCAAACATATAGCATAAACTGCTAAAAATCACTATCTGGTTGTCCAATTGGCACACCAAATTGACCCTTCTGAACCAGTCCTTCATCCTGACTTTCCTATTACTAGTAAGGATACCACCACCCTTGGTAACCCAGACCAGAAACATCAACCACCCTTAATTTTCTCTTTTTTTGTTTTCTCTTAATGCTCAGAATTGTTATAATATCCCCCTAATTACTCCTTTTATTTCAAATCTTTCCATCCACTAATCTAACCAACCCAAAACACAGGACTTGTCATGACATACTCTCCCCCGAACATACTAGCACATGTGAGTGCTCAATAATCTCCAATGGTTCCACATTGCCCATTAAATTAATTGATCCTTCAGCAAGCATTTATAAAGTAATATTTTTGTGCTAGACATTGTGCTAGTCAACAGAGATAAAAGAATAAAAATGAAACAATCTTTGCCTTCCATATCCTTATAATCTAGAGGAAAACATGACTTCATATAAGTGTACATAAAATAGTTACATAATAATTTTGCGGGGAAGGTCTTAGCAACTGGGGTAGGAGAAAAGAGTGGCTTCATGTGGTTTATGCCTGAGCTGCATCTTCAAGAAAACTAAGGATTCTTATCAGCTAATAAAATAATGTTTAAAATTTCCTAATATGATACCACAAAAGGATGAATTTCATTCCAGAAATGAAAGGCAACCAGTACAAAGATACAGAAATAGGGGGCAAATGTTGTGTAAGAAGAACGACATGAAGGTCAATTTTGCTAGACCTGTGTGTGTATAGTGGAGTAATATATAGTAAGACTGGAACAGTAGTTTGGGCCTGGATTATGGAGAAACTTAAATGCTGATCAGGAATCAATATTTGGTACTCCAGGCAATGAGGATCCATTGTGGTTTGTTGATGTGGATGGTGGCATGACATAGTCAAACATGCACTTCAGGAAAATGACTTTGGAAGCTAGGAGTAGGATGGGTTGGAATGGGAAGAGACATGAAGCAAGGAGACCACCATTCTCCAAAATTCCTTCTCAACCTAGTTTTCCTGTCTTATAATCACAATAATTATAATATCTAGCATACAGATAGCATTTTAGCATGTAGAGCCTCATATCAATCATGTGTAATAGGTGACATTCCCATTTTATATACGAGGAAACAGAGACACAGAAATTAAGTGATTGGCCTCTCATCATGCAGCTAGTAAGAATATTGGGCAGGATTGAAACTCAAATCTTTTTGATTCCAATCTGGCTCTTTATCCAGCATGCCAGAAGGCCATCTAAATACCTCCTCTCCACTCTAACCATTGCCTTAAAGGTACTCTATGTTCTAGCCAAAAAGGAATCTTCTGTTCTTTCAAATGCCTGATCATTTTCACCTTCACACATTTGCTTCTTGCAATCAACCCACCTCTAACTGTCTATATCCATTATAGGTTAATTTGAAATGCTTCCCTCTTCATGAAGCCTTCCCTCTTCCAGATGAGCTCTCTGGAGAGTGATCACTCTTCCTCTGGTCTTCCATAACACTTCAGTGTTTTTCATCTGGGATTCATCACAACTCTACATTGGATTAAAGTCATCATTGTCAAACATATCTTGTCTTCCCTACCAGATTATAATTTCTGTGAGGGCAAGGAGCATATCTTACTCACAATTTGTAGTTTCCAAGGTTCTTATCACAGAGTACTTTATTTTTTAGGCACTCAATAAATAAATTTTAGAGGAAACAGTATTTAATATAAAATCATTTATGTTCATCTTTGTATATTGGAAGGTTTGTGCTTATTGATGACTATTAATTTTACAATTAAAACCCTATTCTCTTTAAGATAAACACTTACATGTGACCTCTAGTCTGACTCAGACTTCTCTTCTTGCCTTCACAGTTACATGTTTAGGTTCACAGAAGATAAGAGCCATGCATCTATACTCAAATTCTCTCTGAGTGCTGGGGGTGATCCTGTTGTAGGAAAATACATCTCTCTACTCTCCACTATGTCCCTTGAGCCCTGGAAAGTGTTATTCAATTTCACAAAGCAGTTACTTAGAATAAAATCACAATTGGTACTTACATATAATCATTTTTTTAAACAATAAGATGAAAACAAGAAAAATAATACCATAGCCAATCATGTAAGGCAAATCCAGAAATAATAAATATATTCAATGTCATAGAAACATGCATTGCTGTGTGATCTTTTAATATTTCTTATGACCTGGGGTCTATATTCTGAGTTGTGACATACTTTTACTTTGCTATGGAAACTTACTAGACGACTTGCTGACCATTCTCCCCCCAGCCTTGTCTTGTTTGACTATGCATCCTTATAGGTGACTGTCTCTTAGCCTGTTTTTTTAGCATAAGGTAATTATCATTGAGATGATCAAGATCAGAACATTGGACAGGTCTTCATTTACTCTGCAGTGGGAAATGCACCTCACCACCATGCAGATATACGGGGGTGAGGTTGGAGGCTAATTCCTTGAAGAAACCTATAAAAACTCCACTCAATTTCCTAGTCAGGTGAGCAGTCATTGCCTGTCCCTTTACAGCATGATTATCAACCACCTTTGATTGATGCCTGGGAATCAGTTCTTCATTCCCACATGTGTTACCTGATTCCTTGATTGGGACCCCCATATCTTTTCTCTTCCATCTGCTATTCCTTCCTATAGATTTTGCTGCTTGGATAGCTGGATAGCTGGACCCCCATATCTTTTCTCTTCCATCTGCTATTCCTTCCTATAGATTTTGCTGCTTGGATAGCTTGGATAGATGTAGCTTCAATTTTGATTTCTGGTAATTGTAAATACAATGTAACACTAATTACATCTGTAATGACTTCGAGTTGTCCCTTCTCTTTAGAATCTAACCTGATTAGAAAGATGAGCAATCAGTTGAGCCTGGATCACTGGTACCTCCCCTTAGCTCATGAGCTGCTGACCAGGACTAGGGACTGTACAGGGTCTGACACCTGTATCCAGATGTTAAAGAGCCAAGGAGAGGTGTGTTCCTTTATTGACATATTGAAGTACACACATAAACCTTGGTCAGACTTTGCAACCGATGCATTTAAAAGAAAAGCATACACACTTATAGAAACCTAACGAGGAAACAAATTAGTGAGAAAAACACATGTGCTCAAAGTATTTCCTAAATCTAAATTGTAGGGTTTGACATCATTAGCCCATTTTAGAGCACAAAAATCTGCTTCTGTGCTAATTGCTTTTCTTGTCCTCCCCACTCTCCTGCTGAACAGATGATCTTCTACTCTAAAACTGAGGAAGTAGTTACACTCTCATTTAAGTCAAAGCATTCTTTAAAAAGTCCCTCACGTTAAGCTATTGACTTAACTAAAATTCCCCTTAAGCCAGCAAATTCTATTAATCTAGCTCTCTCTAGGCAAAGAAGACAAGCCTAGTGAGTTCTTCATTAGGATTTTGCATCATTCAATCAGCTTGTAGAAAACAGACCAGAGCCCATAGCAAAATTCTTTATGTGACCTTTCCTGGACAAAGCAAATAAGCACAGACAGATTTTAACTTTCACTGTTCTGTGTTGGATCCCTCTCTTTTCTTATACAGCAAAGCACCTTTAAAATCTGTTTTTCTCTAGAGAGCAGAGAACAAAAGACATCTAAGAGGCTTCACTCCTCTCAAACTCTAGAATGTACTGATGGTCAATGGCTGAAATGTAAGTTCTCTTTCAACGAGCTCAAGGCTATTTCCTTCCAATCAGGTATCTAGCCATTGAAACCTTTTTGTCAACAGACTACAGCAGCTGGTTTCTTACAGAGCTCTACAATGCTGGCTTTTCTACCCTCTGCTGATTCTTCACTCTCCTGCTCCACTCTAGGCAGGTTCTTCATGCACTTTGCATGAGTCAAATCAGAACCTCTTGTTGTGGAATAACTCACTTTTTCCTTAAGCCATAAAAACTCATGAAATCTCCCTTATGACATCAGTCACATTTATTTAATCATTCTATATTCTCTGAACAGTCTGATTTACTACACTATGAATATTAACATTTTAAGCCTTAAACAGTTACATGCAAATGAGCTAAGGGATACCAATCCTTTTGTAGCCTCAATCATTCCCCAGTATTTAAAATGGTCTTTTTCAACACTGTGTCTTTGTTGCCTGTTTCATCACACTTGCATTTCATTTTATTAGCACATAAAAGTTCTTTATAAAACTCTTCTTAAATCCAAACTGTTTATAACCTAAAGATCTTTTATAGTGTGAGTCAAACTTTTTATTATTTATTCTACATATGATAGTCTGTACTTTTGGCATCCAAATTGCTCATAGCTTGTCTGAAAATTGTTTCTTTGCATAAATTTGTTGTTGTTCATTTTCAGTCATGTCCCACTCTTTGTGACCCAATTTGGAGTTTTTTTGTCAAAGAGACTGGAATGGTTTGCCATTTCCTTCTCCAGCTCATCTTACAGACGAGGAAACTAAGACAAATAGGGTTAAGTTACTTGCCCAATAAGTGTCTGAGGCCAGATTTGAACTCAAGAAAAGGAGTCTTCCTGACTCCAGGACTGACATACTACCCATTGTGCCACCAAGCTGCCTATGGGTTTTTAGGATTTTTAATTAAACCAAAGTTATTTTCCTGCCCCTTTAAAACACCACATCATTCACCACAGAAAGAATATGATTTTCATCCTCATTAGTTTATTTATTTCTTATTTATGCAAAAGTCTTCTTTCTCCACCCTTTGGCAACCAAACTGTTCACACATGGGACAGGCAATATTTTTAAAAGACTTATTTCAATTATTTTTAAAGGAAAAAAGTAAAAGTAACAGTTTGAATACTTTGACTAAAATATGGGTCATCCTATGATCATCTAATCCTATAAACCTGTGTGGAATACTATTAACCCAAAAACTATAACCATATAGGTCAAAAGTTTAGAATATACAGAATTGTGTAGTGAGAGGAAAAGTTATCCCTCTTAACAGTATAATTGAAGAAACTTGAAATAACGATTTACAACTGTTGAACTTCAAACTCAGATGTCAGAGAATCAAATAAAAAAAATCCTAACATATCATTATGTTATTCCAAGTTTGATTTTAAAATTTTTACAAATTATTATTTTTATTTTGAAGTAAAAGAAGGATATGGGGAATTACTATACTTTCCGTTCTTTCCTTTCAGCTTGTGTTAAAGGTCTAGTTGTCACTTTGAAATTCAATGCTATTGAGCTCCTGCCTGAGTTAAAGCTGTTAGATATAAAACCTCCAGACAAGGGACTGTGATTGACATGCTGCTGTTCCCTCTTGGTAAGTGAGAAGTTCTCCTGTTGGCAGCTTCAGCCTACATAATCAGTCCTGTCAAGATCTGAGGGTTTATTATGGCAACCGTCTGTTTTTGCTTTGTGTTTCACTGGTGCCAAAATTCTTGCCATGGAGTAGTCACACAGTGACTAATGCCAGTATTGAGTCCTTCCTCAACATTTGCCTGGAGGCATGGCGACAAAAAAGACCTTGCTGACTCCTGCAGGAGATTTTAGTTTTCCCTGCTGAGTAAGTTGCATATCACAAGATTCCTGAGACATTTCCCTTTTGTGTCTCATAAACTTGGAAGCAGCTGTGCTCAAATAAGCCATAAGCATAATTATCTGGCAAGTAAGAGAAACCCTAAGAAATGTTTTCTTCTTCAACTAGAAAGTTACCCATTTAGAGAAGATGAACACTTTACTGGTCCTGGTGGTGTTATGCACATTCTGTCAGCACTTACTTAATTCAGTATAATTTCTAAGGGTTTTTATCAACTCACTCTAGGCTAATTTGTAGTAAATTATCTTTTCAAAAAGAAAAAAGGAAAACAAAAATAAATAAATAAAACTTTAAACCACTCGAGATGAAACTTCTAAAATGGTTGAGTCAGGCCTCACAATGTTGCTTTAATCAAAACTGGCTAGTCAAAGTTGGTTTGAACTTTACACTATGTTATGATGACAAGAAAACAGAGAGGCTATTTCTTATTTTTCAACTCAAAAAAAATTTGTCGATTAAAAATCAATGACTAATTTATTTTTTTAACTTATAAAGTAATTTTCAATGTAACGTCTCTATTCTAAAAGCTCTGATTCAAGATTTTTCCCTTTCTTTAACATTGAGAGATCTTTTCTAACAATTTGCTAAGGTATAGTAATTTAACTTAAGCTGAGTTTTCACCTCATACAAAACTTACTACCTTCTTGATGATCTCCAAAAGACAGGTTGCTAAAATGAGAGGGCAGTTTTAGGTATTTGAAAGATAATATTAAAACTTCAACCTGAGCTAAATAAACAATCTATGACTGAAATTTTTGGATGCTCTTTCCAAGCTAATATCCTGGAATTATTTGAAACATTTGTTATGTTTGAGACATGACACACACACATGTGTGTATATGTACACATATGTAATATGCTTATATTTGTATATGTTTTATAATTTTTATTATATTTTATGGATTTGTGAAAACTTCTCGAAAAGATTATTCATTCTTTTATCCTCATTAAAAGTAAGCTAATAGGTATGAGTCTATTTCATTTTGTCTATTTTCTTTGAGCATCTTTACTTTTTTACAATTTAAAAATAATTCCTATTTTGTATCTATCATAACACAGATTGATGAAATGTATAATACATATCAAGCATTGGTTAAAACAGCATTCTGAGGATCCAATTATTTCAGAACTTTCATCATCTCATGGCTTAAAGTTTTATTATTTTTGTTTTCTGTTGTCATTTAGAAGCAACACATTGCTTTTAAAAATAAGCAGGGTGAGGTTATTGCTATTATTGTTTTAATTTATTTTTAAAAATCAGCTCATAACTACTGATAATTACGTAGTTCCATCAACTTTGTAAACTGACATACGCTACTTTGTTATTTGTGCTTCACCACCCTGTGAAATAGCTATTATAATTCCCATTTTATAAATGAGAAAATTGAGGCTAAAGCAATTTGCTCAGGGTCACATAACTAGCAAGGGCAAGATTCAATGAGCACAGTCCAAACCTACATTCTTGGTAAGCTTGTCAGTTCCAATGTCCTTTCACAGAGCCAAGAATTTCACCTCTGGAGGGCATAATAGGAATGGACTGTTTCCCTTAAGTGATACCCACTGTTGTCCACTCTTCCTGTTTTGAGCATGTCTCTTGTGTGCTTACTGTCAGAGAATCAGCCTTTCTAGAAACTCATAGTTCTTCAAGAGAAAATCAATTCTGAAACTCCCACATCATCAGCACCCCCTGCCCTTCCAATATTCTCTCCCTCTAATTCCAGACTGTGAAAGATGGACATTGGACAGCCATTCCCAGAACTTCCACACTTTAAGGAGGGTTCCTAGGGCATTCACCATATCATTGCCCACTGGTTGTTATTCTGGACTTCATGATCTCCAGAAACTTAACATCCCTCATGGTGAAAGCCACTCTATAGCACACACTTTCTTAGATTATTTAATTTTCCCTCCTCTGGATAGCCCTCCCCACTTTCATCTTCTTTTTAAATATTGTTGTCCCCTATCAGATTGTTAAGTCCCATTTGAGTGGGACCCTTTTATGTTAATAACCAGCTTTCAGTACAGTGCCTGGCCCAGAGTAGGTGCTTAGTAAATGTTTATTGTCTAAGTCTCTGACATGTAGTAGGAAATTTTTAGGCTTCTTTTCTGAAAATTGAATGAGTTGTTTCCAGTCACCTCTGGCAGCCACCTTGAATCAGAGTCTATTGATTAATTAGAAATAATCAAACACTAGAAATTAGGGTTTGTTTTATTTTTTTTAAAAAAATATATAGATATGAGAAAGTAAAGGAGAAAATTTTAATAATGCAAAATTAAACTTAAACATGTGTCATGTATACATTTTTGAGACCCCATTGTTAAACATTTATCAATATACCCCGGCTTGGCACAAGCACTATAGCTGGTATTGGTACCATGGCCAACGATGAGACATCATCAAGATCATCTATTTTCAATCAATAAATATTTGTTAAGTACCCTACTAGGTGACAAATACTGTGCTAAGCAGGGATCAGGGGAGAGATAGAAAAAGAGGCAAAAAGCCTCTGTTCTCAAGATGCTTACAATCTATTATCACAAAAAAAAATCTACCCCTTTGAATTCATGGGGATTGAGAAAAAACCATGTTAGTTGATTTTGGTCTGATACTCACACAAATTTCCTTTAGGAGAGCAGTACCTTTAAGATTATATTATTCTTATAATTATCACATTTCTCTAACTATCTCAAGGCAGCTTGGCAGTGGTGAATGGAGATTTGCTGCATTTTCCACATAATTTCTGTGTCATTCTCAGCAAGTCACTAGTCTTCTTGGTCCTCTGGCCAACTCTTTAAGACTGCAAGTTACAGAAAAGGTGAAAACCTGTACTGACAGAGAAAGTACCTGACAGCTCCAAATACAGATTAAGGTCTCAGTCTCTAAAACTTCAAGATCCCATACTTCTCCATCCCTTTAATCATATCAGGTGATCTTATATATAGGAATAGGAACCAAACTTCAGATTTCATTGGTATAAGGGCTTTCTCTGCATTAATTTTTAAAAGGGACATAGAAGAGAAAAATCAGAACATCTGATCAATTGAAAAAAATCTGAAAATATGTACAATGTAAAACACTTTGTTGGCAGATAATAAAATGCTGAATTGTTGTTTCTTGATGGCATGGAATGGCAAGACTAGATGAAGAGGAAAAGAAGATGGTAGCAAGAACTACAGCTGATATGGCACAGAAAATATTCAAGTTCACATTTGAACTAAAGTGTGAGGTTGGCACAGATGAAGCCAGAGAAGATGGTTAATATCTGCTGTACTGAAATTGAGAGGAAAGTAATAAAATTGAGAATAAATGACTCTTTAACACCCTTCTATGAATCTCAGGAGATAGCATCCTTGTCCTGACATACTCTGAGGTCTGCTGATTCTTTCTGCTCCTCAAACAAGAAATTCCATTTTCCAGCTCAAGACATTTTCGAGGGCTATCTCTTATTCCTGGAATACTCTCTCTCTTTATCTCAGGCTCCTGGCTTCTTTGGCTTTTAAGTATAAGCTAAAATTCTATCTTCCAGGGGAAGCTTTTCCCAACCCCCATTAAATGCATTCCTTCTGCTGGTTATTTCCGGTTCATTCTTTGTATAGTTTCCACAAATTTGAATGTTAAACCCACTCTCCTCCCCTCCCCCAATTAGACTATGAGCTCCTTGAGTCTCCAGTGCTTAGCAAATTGTCTCTTGCACAGTAGATGCTTAATAAATGTTTATTGAATTCCTGACTCATTGATGTGTTAGGGCACAGAAGAATGGAGATTTGGTTTATAGTCCCTTTTTGAGAAATGGAAAGCAAGAGCCATCTTAGAGATTGTTTCTAAGCCTGTCCTAATTTTTATAATTTAATTTAAAAAATGTTACTAGCTTGCATATTATCTTTATGGATCTCCTTTGCATAGCCTGCTTCCTCCCACTGCTACTTTCCTAGAAGGCTGAAGCAGTCATGATGTTGCCCCTTAATTCAACTATAGGAACCATCATAGCTTAAACCTCACATCTAACTTTTTTCTTATAATCAAAATGGAAGGAAGAGGAGAATAGAGACAGTAACAAATTTGACATCTGTGCCAGTGCTATGGAACAGCTGCAACAGCATTATGCCATATGTCCCTAAGCCAGTGTAAGCAGACACTTCTGCAGTAGCATTCTTTTGTCCATGGTTGGGCATGGAATTTGTACCAGGGCTATTAAAGGGAATAGAATTTTGCAGCCTCTCCAAACCCAATTATTTCTAATATGACTTTGACTCTAAGGAAAACTAAATACTTCTGAAGTGAGCCCTCATTATGATAATGAGAACCAATGAAGTAATGATGTTGATAATAATTATGAATATTAAGGAATACCCATGTGATGCTCATCTGAATCTTTACATGAAAAACCTGATGCTAGGCAGACCAGTTATGTTGTCATATCTAGTTTCTGACATTGTCATAGAAACAGTAATATATAGTCTACAGAAAGGTTAGGAGAAGGCACCACCATAACTGTAGCCTTTGTTCTAAAATCTTAGCATGACTTCAGTCTAGTCACAAGGCAATAACACTCACCCATTATTTGGTTTGAAAATGTTTATAAAAACCTTTATGATTGCATTATAACTTATCTATTGTAATGGTTCATCTAGGGACATGGTAGAATGAAGAATGCTGAACTAGGAGGCAAGAGAATAGGTTCTGTTCAAGATTCTACTATCAACTAGCTATGGCTATTAACTAATAAATCACTCCTCTGGACACAGTTTCTCCATCTACTCTCTCAAGTTCCTTCTGCTTCTAAGATTTTAATAATCATTGATACCCTATAATGGCAAAGCTGAATACTCACTTGGTCAACTTAATCATGGCCAGAGAACAGCTATAATGATAAGAACTGATATTTATATAGTAAACCAACCTTGGAATCAGGAAGATCTGTCTTCAAGTCATGCCTTACACATGTGTCCTCAGTCAGCTGGCTATGAGCAAGTCAGTAAATATCTCAGTACGCAAGGCAATTCTCTTATATTGCCAATCTGCATTGATGGAGAAAATTTCAAGAAGGAGAGTTCCTGAAAGTAATGAAATCACAGATACAGACAATTTTCTATCTCTGTATCTATATTGCACAATGTTCTTGAGATTTGCTTAAGATCAGAGAGGTAGTTAGAAACCAGTATACAGGTGTCCAGAGTAAAAAACAGATGGTGCTCTTTTGATCATATCATACATCCTGTTCTGGATTGGCTGACCAAACATACATAAGAATCTGAATTATAAATAATCACTTTGAAGATATTATTGTATTTTATTGGTTGTAATGTTATTTGAAAAGCAAAGGAATTAATGAAATACATTGTATCCAAAGAAGTAAATTCAAGGTCTCATATATATTATCTAAATAAGGAGTTAAAAGCCCTTATGAACCACTAATAGATGACAAATAGTATCATCTCCATTCTATCCCTAAACCCTAACTTTTTGACTTTGGGAAAGTCAATTACGTATTTCTCAGGTTCAGTTTCCTCAGCTTTAACATGACAGGGTTTTATAAAATGGCCTCTTTTCCCCTATTCTCTAGATATTGTAGTTGTTGTTAAACTAGAATTTATATAATGCTTGCCATGTTCAAGGGACTATTCCAAGTGTGTTAAAAATATTATCTCATTTGGTTATCATAACAGCTTTGAGAGGTGTGTGCCATTATTATCTCAATCTTATAGATCAGCACACTAAGTCAGAGGGGAAACAACTTGCCCAAAGTTACTCAACTAGTAAGTATCTGAGACTGGCTTTGAACTCAAATTTGCACAGTACAGATTTGCACTTTATTCCCTTCACCCCCTAGCCACAATCCTAGTATTCTATGATCTACTGGTATATGGAACTCATAGAGTAGAATCTCTGTCTGACAATATAGACAAGCATGTATTCAACAATTTATAATTTTAGAGAGTTGCCTATGGCAAGAAGAGGTAACATGATATGACCATGGTCAAGCAGTCACTATATGTCAGAAACAGGACTTAAAACTAACTATTCCTGACTATGAGCACATTTTTAACCACTTTGTCTCTCAATTCATAAACGATAGTATCAGTACATGAGATTTAACTCACTTAAAAGCTTCTTTCACATCTATTATCTCATTCAGTTATCATGACCACACTGTGAGGAAAGTAGGGAACTTCCTGTTTTACAGATGATGAAACTGAGAAATTAACTGTCCAAGTTCAAACAGCTACTGCAAACAAGAGTTAAGCCCCAAAAGCACAATATAGCAAAACCTTTCTGTCAAGGATACTTCTCAGGTCATATGACCCACCACATGGTTTGAAACTATTGCTAACTATGGTTTGCAGCAAAATTTAAAAGGCATGATAAATTATCTTGCCTTTGACATTTTTACTATGAGTTAAGTTAATATCAAGTAGAAATGACAGTTTATTATGTTCAACAAGTACAAAAGTGTGCACCTTGACAGATGTGCCACGGTGTGGTATGATAAACAGAACACAGAAGCCAATTTTGCTTTGAGCGAGAAGGAGAGATACAACAATATCACATGGCCCCTCCCTAGAGAACCCTTAAGACATGTTGTGCTTGGAGCAAAACTTTAACTCGATCTGAATTGCTATGATAAATCCGTAGGGAAAAGCTCAAAGGTCAGCAAAAATAGTCTGAGTGATATCTGAGATGGAAATCACAGGAGGATTTGGACCAAGATTTCAACCTTATGGGGTTGCCATTTTTCCCCCACATCCCTAAAGGACTTTTTGGGTAATGTGATAAAATGTCAATTCAGTGGCTCATTTCAGTATCACACATAGTTTGCACACATTGATCTACATCGTCAGTGTCAAGCTTGGGCCCTGTAGGGTGCATATGCTACAAAACTCGCAAGTATATTTGACAGATTTAAATGTAATTGTAAAATGTTTTAAAAATAAACAAAATGTAATGTGACATAGATAAAATTAATTTATGGTATTCTAAGTCAACGTGTAGAACATGCCATTCCTATTTGAATTTGACACCCTTGGTTTAGATAAGTGTAAAAGATACAGTGAGTCGACCAGTAGGTTTTTTTTTGTCTGTTTTTGGAAGGGGGAGGGGAGGCAATCAGGGTTAAGTGACTTGCCCAAGGTCACACAGCTAGCAAGTGTCAAGTGTCTGAGGCCAGATTTGAACTCACGCCCTCCTGACTTCAGGGTCAATGCTCTATTCACTGTGGCACCTAGCTGGCCCTGACCAGCAGTTTTGAAGAACTCAGTGGCAGCAGCTAGTTCCTTGAAGCTATGGCTATAGTCAATCAACCAATCAGCATTTATTCAATACCTGCTATGTGCTAGGCACTGACAATACAAAGATCAAAAGGGTTTCCTTGTCCATGTCCTCAAGGAGTTTATATTCAATCGATGGAAATACTGTGCAATAATGTACAGATATAATTCAAAGATATTGTGGGTTCAGTTCAAGACCACCACAATAAAGCAAATATTGCAAGAAAGTGAGCCACATTTTTTGTTTCCCAGTGCCATGCATGTAAGTTACATTTATATTGTATTGTAGTCTAATAAGTGTGCATAATATTATATCTAAAAAACAGTACTTATACCTTAATTTTGAAAAATGCTTTATTGCTAAAAATGCTAACCATAGTCTGAGCCTTCAGAGAATTGTAATCTTTCTGCTTGTACAGGGTCTTGCCATGATTTCGATGCCTTCTGACTAACCAGGGTGGTGATTGCCAAATGTTGGGGTGACCATAGCAATTTCTGAAGATAGTAAAAAAAATGATGTTTGCCACATGGATTGACTTTTCCATTCATGAAAGATTTGTTTGTAGCATGAAATTCTGTTTGACAACATTTTACCCACAGTAATTCTTTCAAAATTGGAGTCAACCCTGTAAAACCCTGCCACTGCTTTATCAACTAAGTTGATGTAATAATCAATATTGTGTCTCAGAGGACTTCTGGGAGCCAAGATGGTGGAGTAAGCAATAAATCATTGTAACTCTCCCATTTTCAGCTCTAATCAAACATAAATTAGAGCCCCCCAAACAAATCCTGGAACAGTAGATACAGCAAAAATGGGGTGAAATAATCTTTGAACCCAAGAAACTTGAAAGATTGAGAGGAAAGGTCTGTCTCACTCAGGTAAAAGGGGAATGCAATCTAGGACAAGAAGTATTGCAGTAAGCCAGTAGTAAGCCCCACGTCAGCAAACCAGCATTTATCCTAAGCTCTCGTATGGTGAAGCAGGTCATTTGTTGTTTATCTCATGTTACCCTGTCTTCCTGTATTTTTGGATGGCAAAAGTTACTTCTCTCTTACTTCCATCCATTCTCCACATCATAAACTTCTCATTACACTCATTTGCTATCATAGATGAAAGGTTGTTCATAAGAAGGGCATTTAAGAAAGTTTTTTTCTAAAGCAAAAGAAGGTAATATTAGCACTAGCTTAATCACCTTATCAAGCTGTATGGAAGACAGGCTTGGGGTGGAAGAAATAAAAGGGAAAAATATACTTTAAGAGGATGCTTAAGTCAAGGATCAGAAATATAATCAAGTAGGCACAATACTTGGTTTTTCTAATTTGCATTAAATTCCCCAATTCATTTTATTACTTGCAGCTATATGGAGGTAGTGAAGAGGTATCACATTGCTACAGAGGAATAAACATTTTTCTAGGACCCAAGAATTGGAGATCTTTTTCTGTTAATTTTGATGTGTTCTGTTTAGTCACATATCTTTGGGGATGCTTTTAAACATAAGTAATTGTGAAATAAATATATGTATTTCATATACCTGTCAGGAATGTTGGAATAATAATAAAGGAGAACAGAAATGAAATAACACTGAGAAAGGTAGGACTTTAACACAGATATAAAGTGCTATTAATACAATCTATAAGTCCATAGAGAATCAGAACAACAGAATTTTATGGTTGCTTCAATTTTGTGAACTTCCTATAAAATGTCCCCTCTTGCATACTTTTTCATGTATTTCTGTATCTTCTAATCAAAATATTCTTGACATTCCTATGGATCCCTGATCATAAATATATATAGCTTTTCTAAAAATAAAGATTGCAATCAAGCATGCTGGCTGCCTTGTGGGAAACCCATACATGGCCTCCCATAAGATAGCTAAGATGTATGTTCATTTTGTTTCAGACTTTCTTTGCTTTCCCTTGAAACTTTGATGGTACCAATGGAAGACTTTCACATTTTTTATTTTGAATGCATTACAGAGGATCAATTTTTTGCTAATTTAATGTTTTATTTGTGAAAGGTTGGATAATGAATGGATTTCTATGTTGGAAAGGGAGAATTTCAGTCTAATTTCATTTTCTTTACTAAACTATACTGATGATGATAGTGAGTTTAAAATTTTAATTATGGTCCAAATAGTGGAGGGAGCAAGCCAGCTGAAGTCTATTGATATTAAACTCCAAATAACTTTAAAATAACACCTCAAATAAAATTCTTGAGTGACAAAGCCAATAAAAAGGTCAAGGTGAGACAATTTTGGGCCTAAGAAAATTTAGGAGGTACACAGAAGTTAGGTCAAGGCCCATCCAGAAAACAAATATAGTTCCAATAACAGCAGTTGCAGGAGCAGTTTCAAGATCTCTTGTCCTGGATTTTATTAGAAAGGGATTACAGGGAACCTGCTGCTGAAACCGGGTACAGCTAGCACTGATAGGGAATTCTATTGCTCATATGCAATTCTGGGTCTCAGTTCCAGAGTAGATAGGAGCACTAGTAAATGGTCACAAGATAGCAGGGATCCTGGTCACAGTGATAGATCTAAGAGGAACTCTTGTGTTTGAATAGGCAAAGGAACAGGGGACCTGATCATGGTTCCAAGGCCAAGAGGATTGCTAGTGCTTGTGACTACAGAAGACCAAGTTCATTTCTGGGTAAAGAGCAGAATTCACACAAGGAGAGTAGTGTCCATACTTCTCCCATGATCATGCCACCTTGGAAGCACCAACAACTCACAGATTTCTAGAACTAGCTCTGAAAATAGCAGCAGGAAAAAAAAAAAACCTGAGGATTGGGAAAATGCCTCCCCGCCCTATGGTGAACAGAGGTCATTTCAACATAAAGTTCAATATCAAGAAATAGGCTGGAAAAAGAAACACTAAGAAAATAACTTGACCATAAAAAAGCTACTTCAGTGGAAGAGAAGACCAAGACACAAACTCAGAACACAATGTGAAAGCAACTACCATCAAAGTCTCAAAGAACAAATGATAATTAGATGTAAGTCCAAAAGGAATTCCTGGAATGCTTAAAGAATGATAAGAGTGACAGAGGAAACATTGAGAAAAGAAATTAGAATGGTGTGAGAAAATTATGAAAAGAGAATTAACAGCTTGGCCAAAGAGGCACAGAAAATTGAAGAACATAACACCTTAAAAACAGAATTGGCCTAATGATAAAAGAGGCACAAAAATTCACTGACAAAAAGAACTCCTTAAAAATCAGAATACCTCAAATTGAAAAGGAGGTATAAAAATTCAATGAAGAAAAGAGCTCCCTAAAAATTAGAAATGGGTGAGTGGAAACTAATGACTCCATGAGACTTCAAGGAACCCTAAAACAAAGCCAAAATGATAAAAAAAATACAACCAAATGTGAAATATCTCATCAGAAATATAACTTAACAGGAAAATACATGAAGAAGAGGTCATTTAAGAATTATTGGACTACCTGAAAGACATGATCAAAAACAGAGTATAGATATCATATTTCAAGAAATTATCAAAGAAAATTGCCTTCATATCTTAGATCCACAGAGTATAATAGAAATTGAAAGAATCCACCGATCACTTCCTAGAAGAGCTCTACAGATGAAAACTCCTGGAAATATTATAGTGAAATTCCAGAGCTCTCAGGTCAAGGAGAAAATTTTGCAAACAGCCAGAAAGAAACAATTTAAATTTCATGAATCCATATTCAGGATCATACTAGATTTAGCAACTTCCATGCTAAAGAAGTGGAGGGCTTAGAATATGATATTCTGGAGATATTTAGGATTACAACCAACAGCAACCTAAACACCAAACTGAGTAAAATCCTTCAGGGGTAAAATGGAGATTTAATTACATAAAAAACTTCCAAGCATTCTTGATGAAAAGACTAGAGCTGAATAGAAAATTTGACATTCAAACAGAAAATTCAAGAGAAACTTGAAAAGGTAAACATGAAAGTGTAATCATGAGGGATTCAATAAAGCTGAACTGTTTGTATTCCTATATGAGAAGATGCTGCATGTAACTCCTAAGAATTTATCACTATTAGGGCAGTTACAAGGAGTCTACATAGACAGGGGACATGGATGTGATGTGGGCTGATTATGTTAGGATGATGCAAATTAAGTGTGGAGATGAGAAAAAAGAATGGACTGGTAGAAGGATGAAGTGAAGGGTGGAATGAGGAAACCTCATATAAAAAGGCATGCAGGAATGGAGCCAAGATGGCAGCTGGAAAGCAGGGACTAGTATGAGCTCCCCGCCAAGTCCCTCCAAAAACCTATAAAAATGGCTCTGAATCAATTCTAGAACTGCAGAACCTACAAAATAGCAGAGGAAAGCAGGGCTCCAGCCCAGGACAGCATGGATGGTTGCTGGGTGAGGTCTTTCATGCACGGAGCTGGGAGCAGAGCAGAGCGGAGCAGAGACCAGCATGGGCCACGCAGGCCAACCAGACCAGTAGCCGAGCAGAACAGGCCCTAGTGCCCTGAATCAGTGAGCTGTGGCAGTTGCCAGACTTCTCAACCCACAAACACCAAAGACAACAGAGAAGAACTGCAGAACCAACAAAATAGCAGAGGGAAGCAGGGCTCTAGACCAGGACAGCCTGGATGGTCTCTGGGTAAGGTCTATCCCGCACAGAGCTGGGAGTAGAGCAGAGTGGAGGGGAGCCCAGTGTGGGCAGTGCAGACCAATCAGACCAGGAGCAGGGCGGAGCATGCCCTAGCACCCTGAATCAGTGAGCTGTAGCAGTTACCAGACTTCTCAACCCACAAACACCAAAAACAACAGAGAAGGTTAGTGGGAAAAGCTGCTGGGGACAGGGTGATAGAGTTTGCAGTTCATCCGCTGCCCCGGGGGCAGCAGAGGTGGGGCAGCTACAGAACTACAGCTGCAGTTACTTCTGGCCCCAGGCCCACCTGGTGGGAGGAATTAAGTGACAGATCAGAGCAGGATTGAAGAGCCTGCTGAAGATCTAAGTCCAGTCTGGGTTGGGGGTTCTTGGGAAAGGAGGAATGCTGCTGTGGCAGAGCTGGCACATCCCCCCAAGCCTGGAACATAGTTCTCTTTACTCTACAAGCAGTCATACCCCACTCAAAAACTCAAGGGTCAAGTTGGTTGGCTGGGAACATGGGCAGGCAGCGAAAAGGCACCCAGATTCAGTCTCAGACTTTGGAATCTTTCTTTGGTGACAAACAAGACCAAAACATACAGGCAGAAGAAGTCAACAAAGTCAAAGAGCCTACATCAAAAGCCTCCAAGAAAAACATGAACTGGTATCAGGCCGTGGAACAGCTCAAAAAGGATTTGGAAAAGCAAGTTAGAGAAGTAGAGGAAAAATTGGGAAGAGAAATGAGAAGGATGCAAGAAAACCATGAAAAACAAGTCAAGGAGACCCTCCCCCAAAAATACTGAAAAATATACTGAAGAAAACAACATCTTAAAAAAATAGACTAATGCAAATGGCAAAAGAGCTCCAAAGAGCCAATGAGGAGAAAAATGCCTTGAAAGGCAGAATTAGCCAAATAGAAAAGGAGGTCCAAAAGACCACTGAAGAAAATACTACCTTAAAAATTAGATTGGAGCGAGTGGAAGCTAGGGACTTTACGAGAAATCAAGATATTATAAAACAGAATCAAAGGAATGAAAAAATGGATGACAATGTGAAATATCTCATTGGAAAAACCACTGACCTGGAAAATAGATCCAGGAGAGATAATTTAACAATTATTGGACTACCTGAAAGCCATGATTAAAAAAAGAGCCTGGATATCATCTTTCAAGAAATTATTAAGGAGAATTGTCCTGATATTCTAGAGCCACAGGGCAAAATAGAAATTGAAAGAATCCACAGATCACCTCCTCAAATAGATCCCAAAAAGAAATCTCCTAGGAATATTGTCACCAAATTCCAGAGCTCCCAGATCAAGGAGAAAATACTGCAAGCAGCCAGAAAAAATCAATTTGAGTATTGTGGAAACATAGTCAGAATAATCCAAGATCTAGCAGCTTCTACATTAAGAGATCGAAGGGCTTGGTACGATATTCTGGAGATCAATGGAGCTAGGGTTAAAACCAAGAATCACCTACCCAGCAAAACTGAGTATCATGTTCCAATGCAAAATATGTATTTTCAATAAAATAGAGGACTTTCAAGCTTTCTCAGTGAAAAGACCCGAGCCGAATAGAAAATTTGACTTTCAAACACAAGAATCAAGAGAAGCATGAAAAGGTAATCAAGAAAAAGAACAAGAAACAGAAATTGCAAGGGACTTACTAAAGTTGAGGTGTTTTGTTTACATTCCTACATGGAAAGATGATGTGTATAATTCATGAGACCACAGTATTAGGGTAGCTGAAGGGAATATGCACATATATATATATGTTTATGTTTATATACGTATATGTGTATATGTATGTATATATGTGTGTGTGTGTATATATATAGAGACAGACAGAGAGTGAGCACAGTGTGAGTTGAAGATGAAGAGAAGATATCTAAAAGAAATAAAATAAAATTAAGGGATGAGAGAGGAATATATTGAGAGAGGGAGAAAGGGAGAGATAGAATGGGGTAAATTATATCGCATAAAAGTGGCAAGAAAAAGCAGTTCGGTAGGAAGTGAAGAGAAGTCAGGTGAGGGGGAATGAGTGAATCTTGCTCTCATCAGATCTGACATGAGGAGGGAATACTCAATTGGGTATCTTATCCCACAGGAAAGAAGGAGGAAGAAAATAAAAAAAAGGGGGGGATGATGGAAGGGAGGGCAGATGGAGGTGGAGGTAATCAAAAACAAACACTTCTGAAAAGGGACAGGGTCAATGGAGAAAATTCAACAAAGGGGGATAGGTTAGGAAGGAGCACAACATAGCTAGCCTTTCACAACATGAGTATTGTGGAAGAGTTTTACATAATGACATGCATGTGGCCTGTGTTGAATTGCTTGACTTCTTAGGGAGGGTGGGTGGGAAGGGAAGAGGGGAGAGAATTTGGAACTCAAAGTTTTAAAAACAGATGTTCGAAAACAAAAAAAAAAGTGTTTTTGTATGCAACTAGAAAATAAGAGACACAGGCAATAGGGCATAGAAATTTATCTTGCCCTACAAGAAAGGAAGGGAAAAGGGGTTGAGAGGGAAGTGGGGTGACAGAAGGGAGGGCCAACTGGGGAACAAGGCAACCAGAATAAACGCCATCTTGGAGTGGGGGGTAGGGTAGAAATGGGGAGAAAATTTGTAATTCAAACTCTTGTGAAAATCAATGCTGAAAACTAAATATACTAAATAAAAAAAAGAAAAAAAAGAAAAAGGCATGCAAGGAAGAGCTTTTAGAGTGGAGGTGAAAGTAGGGGACCAGCAAAGTTCGAATCTTACTATCATCAAAATTGGTTGTAATAGGGAATATACACACACAGGAATAAAAGATAGAAAGAAGGATAAACAGAAGAAAATAGAATGGAAGGAAATACACAATTAGCAATCATAACTATGAATGTGAATGGGATGAACTATGTAATGAAATGGATCAGTAGGCAGGATTGCAACAGCATGTTGTTTACAGGTGACACAGTGGAAACAGAAAGCTACAGAGAACATTAAAATAAAGGGCTGGAGCAGAATCTATACTGCTTCAGCTGATGTGAAAAGAAAGGGGTAGGAAACATGATTTCAGATAATGCAAAAATAAACCTAATTAAAAGAGTTAATCAGGGAAATTGTATTTTCTAAAAGAGACAATGAAGTCATACAGGAGACCACTGATAAAGGTCTCCTTTCCCAAATATGTAGTAAGCTGAGAAAGAAAAAAAAAACAAACAAGAGCTAATATCCAATTGATATGTGGCCAAAGAATATGCAGAGGCAGTTTTCAGAAAAATAAGTCAAAGTTATAGTCATATGAAAAATGCTCTAAATCATTATGAATTAGAGAAAAACAAATTAAAAAAACTCTGAGGTACCACCTCACAACTACAAGAAATGACAAATGCTAGAGGGAGATGAGGGAAAATAGGCCCACTAATGAATTGTTGATGAAGTTGTGAAGTGGTCCAACTATTTTGGAGAACAATTTGGAACTACACACAAAGAGCTATAAAACTGTGCATAACCTTTGACCTGGCAACACCATTTCTAGGTCTGTACCCCAAAGAGGTAAATTAAAAAGGAAAATGCCTATATGAATAAAAATGTGCATAGCAGCTCTTTTTGTGGTGGCAAAGAATTATTAATTGAAAGGGTGTTCATCAATGGGAGAATGACTGAACAAGTTGTGGTATTTTATTGTGATGGAGCACTATTGTGATGTAAAAATGACCAAGAGGGTGGTTTCAGGGAAGAAATATAGCAAGACCTCTATGACACCATGCAAAATAAATTGAGAACAATTGGGAAATCATTGTGCACTATAATAGCAACATTGTAATGATGATCAACTGTGAAAGACTTGGTCACTCTGATCAATATAATGATCCAAGACAATGACAAAGGCCTCATGATGCAAAAATGCTATCCACCTGCAGAGAGAGAGCTAATGATTTCTGAGAACAAGTTGAAGTATTTTTTATGTTCTTTATTTTTACCTTTTTTGTGAGATGGCTAGTATGGAAATTGGTGTTTCATCATTTTACATGTATAATTGATGTCCCATTGTTTGCCTTCTCAGTGAGTGGAGGGGTGGGGGAGAGGGCTAATATCTGCAGCTCAAAATTTAAAAAAAATGAAAATTAATTTATAAACCTCTATTATAAGTAGCATATTTATTTCAACATTTATGTAGTGACTTTCTCTCAAGAGGGGAGGGGCAACTTTCATAATTTCACAGTGGAATACACATAATTGTACAGAATGGGGAAAATTATACAGGAAATAAATGATTTGCTCTTTTAAAAATTTTAAAAGCTTGGGTCACTGCTTGTGGGCAATGCTTTGCATTTAGAAAAGATATTCACGTATTTTAGATTGCATATGACCATAAATATCTTACTATTTTCTTATTGAATTCACCATTACAGGAAAAATGTTAGTATATATTTTCCAAATGGAAGGTGTGCTACTTTTTTGGATCTTAGTTTGAGAATAAGAGTCTGCTGAGACATCCAACAGGTGTCCCCATCCCAGTTCTAGCAATTTATGTAAGAATGATTCATTTCATATTGCCAGAAGAAACCTGGAAAATATACGTAGGGCCTAGAAAATCTTCATATATCCACCACACACTGGAATCAATGGGAAGTAATGATTATGGATTTCTTAAAGTTCTCAGTGAAACTACAATTACTATATACTCAAACGTTCACGTTCACATGTATCTATGCTTTATCAATTTGGATTTTGCATCCAACAATGCTGATTAAAACCCATCTTTGCCTACTGATCCTGTACAACTCTTTTCTATGCACTCCCAAAGCTAACCACAGAGGGTCTCATACACCCCAGTAGAGAGTGGGCATATCCAACCTATTTTAATCTTCCTCACTTTTTCTTGACATTGCAAGGATACAAATGGGGTACTCAGATTATACATTAACTTTCTCTGTCTTTCTCTGTTTCTGTTTCTGTCTCTGTCTGTCTCTGTCTCTCTCTCCCTCTCTCTCTCTCTCTCCCCCCTCATTTTGTGAATAGCCCAATTTCACTTTTTATTGTACTTCTTTTTGATGGCTTGCTTTACTCTACATTCCTTAGGCTTCCTACCAGGAATCCACAGTTATTGTTGAGGGAAACAACCATTGTAGAGAAGGTACAGTCTATCCCTATCAGCACCACTTGCTCACCAACTGTCACATTCAGGGGAGCTAAGAAAGTCTTACTAAGGCAGCAAACTACCCTGGGGAAAAATGGAACAGCGTGCACCAGATAGGTTGAACCACTGTTATTACTTCTATAACCAGGTTTCTTCACCCTTAGTGGGGAGATTCCAGGACGATGAGCTTAAGTATCCCAGGAATATCAGCTCCTCCTAATTCTCCCTCCAAGCTATCAGCTCTACTTCCAGTCCAGCACCTGAAACCATTGTCCAGGAAAGTAGCCCTTGGGAAATTGTCTGATAATTGCCTCTTGTGATACAAGCTAAAGCTGCAGAAGTTCTCTCCATCAAAATCCTTCATACTATCAAATAGTTCAACATCAGAAATGGAAACAGTTGTATCAATGGAAATGTTGTTAATTAAGACAGCTTTTCATTCACTTTGAGGCTGCAATTTAAGGCCCACTGGACTTCTTATATGTGTTAACTTCCCCTATTAGAATGGGAGCTCTTTAAAAGCAGTCACTTGATTTTATGTTTATATCAATAGTTCTTAAGCAAAATAATTTGCACATCATAAATGCTTGATGCATGCTTCTTAGCTATTTTTTTGGTAATTACTTATTTATTATATGTTATAAAGCTCAAAACCACCACACCCTTCTCCATTGCCTTCTGAATGATATTCACTTTATATTCTTTATATACTATAGTGTTTTGTGATGCATGACTTGACAAATAAAAAGACCAGAAAACCTTTAATTGAAGATTCCAAGTCAGATAACAAGGTACCATCACACATTTCTACCAAATCAAGGATTAAGAATCCCAAATGTCATATCCTTGGAAGCAGAAATAGAATCTCAGAAAAAATATACAAGAAAAGAAAATAGGAAATAGATTGTACTTCATGAGTACATCATGCTTTACATCATATGCATGTGACACAAAAAGTTCTGGAGATTTGCCTTATGGGAAATTTGAATAAACATCCATCAAGAAGCCAAAGATAGATACATTTGCCAGTGAGTTGTGGAATGTGCATCATTGAGGGCATCATTGTGTAAAAGTGGAACCAAGGACACATGTTTTTTCCCCTAAGTTAAGTGAAGGTCTTTATTGATAGCCTTTTGAAGGCAAAAATGACAGGTTACCATTATCACCTTGACAGTGATTTTTATGGTGTTCATCTATCGACCAAGTGCAATGAAATACAGTGTCAGTATCCTGACTTGCATGAACCCCTGCCCTTTCACACACACCAACACATTATTTTGGAGGGGTGTCAAGGTATCAAAACACTAAAATTTTGAAATGCTACTACATAAAAGTGTAAAGAACCTCTGTCAACTCAAATCTTAATTATTCATCTGTATGGTAACGTCAGAGATTACCTAGTTCAACCTCCTCATTTAAAGAAAAAAAAATGAAAGTAAACACTGTGGCCTAGAGAGTTTAAATTATTTTTTCATTGTGACATAGAGTGTAAGTGACAGGGTCAGGGTTCAAACTGTGGTTCTCTGACTCCAGGTCTGACACTTTTATCATAATTTAAAGCATTTTTCAGAGATGGCTAAAGCATTTTTTTTATAAAAAGAATTCCAAATACATCAAAATTTCCTGCAAAAATTTTATAATCCTATACCTGGAAGTTATTTCAGAGGTAAGCAGTTTAAACTCACTGCTTCTAGGTAAGAGAGTATTTCAAACATCATAGAAAGTGGTGATTAAATTTCTTGAATTATATATTCTTGACTGGAATATAGAGTAAGCTGTCATATCATTCTTTCAAATTTTTATGGAATATGAATTTCCTTACTTTGCTTATACTATCTCATTCCAATCTGTCATTTTAGATTTTCTTTGAGAAAAATTAAGTGAAGGAAGAAGGAAATATACAATCTTACAGTTTCAATTCCATTAGGACAGTTATTTTCTTTTCCCTTTTCTGATAAAAAAGTTGAAATAAAGTTAAATCCCATAGGAGAATATCTTGTAGCTCTTAAAATGGACCTAGTATTGTGAATTCCCTAATTTGTCCTGATTTAAAATGTAAAAATAAAGTCCAAATTAAGCCATTTTTGAGATTTTGGACCTTCAAATGCTTACTATTGAATAGAAGCAAAAGCTCTAAAGTTTACCATGGCCATTTCTGGGGGGAAAAATCCCTGAAAGCAAGTGGAAAAAATAGGAGTGACAACAGCTGCCAAAATGAATGACTGAATGTGCC
This sequence comes from Trichosurus vulpecula, assembly GCF_011100635.1. NCBI lineage: Eukaryota > Metazoa > Chordata > Mammalia > Diprotodontia > Phalangeridae > Trichosurus > Trichosurus vulpecula. Next base: position 145,039,234 of record NC_050578.1, read on the forward strand.
AAACACTGATAGGAGAACAACTGTGATCCAACAGTTCTTACACTGTGGATATGGGAGCCAGAATGACTTGGAAACTTTCCCACACTGAAAGGCAGTGCATGAGAGAGATGTGAGTCAATGACCCTAATAAAAGAAGTCTCTAACCCAGAAAGTAAAGAGGGCGGAGCTGAACTCATAGCCACTCTGAAAAGGCAAGGGAGAGAAAAGTGTGAATTGTTGCTGAATAAAAGCTTTTTTTTTAAGTACAAAAGTTTTTAATTTTTTTTAAAGACAACTAAGTGAGGAAGAATAGCATGATGCACCATCAAGACATATAGCTCCTTCAATAGAGAGTTTGTGGAAGAAGGAAGGATATTCAATGATATAAAATTTATTGTATCAACACTGAGTTCTTATAGAATAGTAGTGTTTGTCATAGCCATTGCAAAGGTATCTATCACTTCATATTATAGACTTACACCAATGAGAAAAGTGGTGAATGTTAAAGAGGGCTATTTTCTTAATTTGTTTGCAATAAAAAAAGATAATAGTATGGGATCATGATTAAGAAAGTGGATAATTTCTGAAAGAATTTGGTTTTGATGTCCTGAATCTTCTTCAGGCTATTGATTAATCATATGATCAGAAATGGCTAGAAATAAGCACCTTAGATATTATTTAGTTGTTACTGTTGCTGTGTGTTGTTGTTGTTGTTGTTTTAACCTGCCACCACTTTACAGCTAAGGAAGCTGAAAGTCAGAGAGATAAGACTTTTTTAATCTCAAGCAAGTAATAAGTGGGAGAGCAGACATTCCAAATACAGGTCTCTTTGCACTATGCCATATTACTTAAAATAAACTGGTGTCAATGTCTTTGAAATCCATTCTACAAATAGAGCATTGGTCAATGACATATTGTGATTTCATAAATACTGAAAAGGTATCCTTATCTATCCCTGTTTTCCCCCAGTCTTCCTCCTGCCTACTTGCTGAAGGCAAGAATTCCATTGTGAAAAACTTAGTTTCTTATTTTAATTCTGTAATCCCTAATAAAAATTTAAAAATCTTTATTGGAAAAATAATACCTCAAATTATTTTCAAGTCATTCAATTTCACTAGGAAAGAGTTGTACATTTTAAAAATTCTCAAAAATATTGTAGTGACTTCATAATATTTTATTTTTATTGGGTATATCCTCTCCAGATATTATATGATGATATATGGACAAGAATATTGAGAGTTTTTCGCATGCACCAGTAGAAAGAACCCCCATAGCAAGGAAATCACAGTTAAATATATGTGACCAATTCTTATTACAATGTTGAATTTAGAGCCTATACTACATTGTCAACACACATTATTTGAAGCCATACATTTCAAAGAGTACAAACCCAGTGAAAGTCTACAAATGGAAGTTTAAGCACTGGTCAAATAAAACATTGTAATAAAAACATTTTCTGGTATTTGTTGGACTTGACAGTTTTCATTCATATGCACATTGTAGATATGGTCAGAAATGCATTTTTCCACCACCTTCAAATCTCCTTGATTATTCCTTCAATGAAGAAAACAATCTATATAGAGATAAACTGGCATAGAGATTGATGGATTATTTATTCAGTGGCATATGAGATAAACTAGCCTATTTGCTAGCATTTTCAGGGCATGGGGAGGAGATTATTATCCTTAGAAATCTAGCATATTGGGAAACTTGCCTTGTTCATCTGTAGAGGTATTTCCCAAAATGGCTCACATAGCCCTAGAACTTAGAAAGTCTTTATTAAAGTCATGTATTTAAGAAGGACAAAGACTAGCATGGATCCTATAAAGTAGTATAAAGACAGAAGTCGTTCCAAGTAAAAATGATGACAAAGGCCAAAGAATGTTCTACCTATAAAACAAGATGATTGACCAGTAATTGAATTTTGAAATAGGCAGTCCCCAATCACCAAAGAATGTTTTTTAGTTCTTACTGTGATTATTCAAGTACTTTAAGTATAAAAATGACAACCAGGTGGCTACAGATTCTTTTCTTCACACTCAGCAATATCACTTTCGATATTTTATTTTTCTCCAATTACCTGTAAAAATAGTGTTTAACATTTGCTTCTTAAGAAGTTTTGAGTTTCAAATTCTATCCCTCCCTCCACCCATCCCTGATATGATAAGCCATCAGATATAGGTTGTACAAGTGAAACCAATATTCCCACATTAGTTATCTTGTGGAAGAAAACTTGAACAAAAAATAGAAAGGAAGAAAGAAATGAAGGAAGAGGGAAGAAGGAAGGAAGCAATAATCATTTTAAGTGAATAACAAAACACAAGCCAGTTTGATAAAGTGGTACCAATTGTCTCTTTTATGACAAAAATTAATGAAAAGTATTATTTTCATTATCATTAACTTAGCAATAATATTATTCAAGAAACAAAATGTCAATTTTATTTAGAAGAAAAATGCTTTCATGTTTGATGAACGTGAAGCACTTAAGGGTTTCTGAAAAGATGAAGTCTGTAATGCTTTTGAAATATATTACATCAATGATGATAATTGATGAGGACCATTTACATATATAAAATATAATCAATATGATGATGCAGAAAGACAGCAGGATTTGGAGTCAGAGAATCTGAGATTTAATCCCAGATTTGCTATTTACTAATTGTAATTTTGTAAATTATTTATTTGCTCTTGACCTCACTACTTCATCTGCAAAATGAGGAGAATGAAATCAATTGCATCTAAAGTCCTCAGCTTTAAATTCTTTTCCTGCTCTTAATCTATGGTCCTCCAGACAATGCAAATCTTTATTTTTTACCCCTTCTATCATCTTAAAAAGCTAGTAAAAACACCGTTGAAAAGTGAAGAGGCAAAAGAGTATGGTATTTACTCTATAAAATGTCTTGCTTCAATTATCTTCTAAAAATGGCTGACAAAACTAACCTGCCCAAGGAGGATTTAATCTCTGTTCAATGGAGATCTAGCAAGGCTATCTGCTTAATGATACAATTGTTGGGCAACAGAATAGATTAAATAGCTGCTGAGTTGCCTTCTAACCTGGCATTTTGTGGTTCTATAACAGCAAAGTTTCTAGACCCACGTGAATTTGTGGTTATTAAAACAAATAAAAATATGTATATATACACAATATTGTGGTTATGTATATAGTCATGAAAGAAAAATATGGAATAAGACAGTGGAAGCTAACATATTGGGAGAGGTCAAGAAGATATTTTAAGTATGAAGGTACATGTAATCATTAGGGAAAAAATGTCTCATTCTTCTTCTTTCTATTTATATATATAGTTCACAAATGTATCTCTCTCTGTCTCTCTGTCTTTGTCTCTGTCACTCTCTGTCTCTCTTTCTATATGTATTTATGTATATGCATATATACATGTATGTATATGTTTGGGTATGATACTGATGTATATTTTAAAGTCTGGGAAAACTGAGTGTCAATAGTGTTACCCCACCCATGTTTGGAAGCCAATCAATCAACTAACATTTATTAAGTGCCTAAGTGTTGGTATTGTGCTAATCTCTGGAGTGAATGGATTACTAATGTACAACCCCCCTCCACCACACACACACACACACACACACACACACACACACAGTACAAAGAAGAGTATTTATCTTTCGATTGTTTATGATTTCATGAAATTAAAGCTCCTCCTACAATTTGACAATCTTACTAGTTTACATTTAAATGAAGAATAAATGTTGTCTATTCCCTGTAATATCCTTTCATGGGTGTAGATTTGATAACTGGTTATCTCAGAATTTTTCTTCAGTAGACTAAATATTCCCAGAGCCCTTAATGTTTTTTGTAGGCCCCTTTAACATTTTTACTACTTTCATCTAGACCCAATTCAAATTCTTGAGAACTTTTGATTGAATCTAAAACTATGGAGGTAAGAATATATTTCCATTATATTTTCTACCTTGTTTTCCATAATGGGAGAGGGAAGTATGAATTTCCCCCTGTCATCTAGTGACAGATATTATCAGTTTGATTGTCTATACAATCATTGGATGTCCATCAACTTTTGGCCCAATTCAATTATGACAACAAAGTTCTCAATTTCCATTCTCTCCTCTAAATATATTGCACAGTTATTGGAAAACAAAATAAATCATACAAAAGAGAGCGTATACGGTTTTTAAACAATTATAAATGCTGCAACATTTTCTTCAGCTAAGATTCTTCTAGAAATCTCTTATTCTGTTACCAACTGTTATTACATGCTTTAAAATGTGCCACTTTATATACACTATTACATTTAATCATTGCAACAACCTTGTTAGATAGGTATTCAGGGTAGCTAAGACAGTACCCTTTCAAGCTTTCTGTGCTGATTGCACGTCACCCAATGTCATTCGCATGTCATTCGCATGTGATTAGTGTGTTGGTTGCATGTTGCTCCCATGTACTTATCATGTAATTGGTGTGTTGCTCACAGGTCACTCGATGTCATTAGCATGCAGTTTGTGTGTTGACCACATGATATTCACATATCTTTTATGTATAATTTATGTGTTGGTTGTGTGATGATCGCATGCCACTCACATGTCATTCATATGTTCATCGCATGTAGTTCACGTGTTCATCGCATGCCATTCACATGTCATGCTTGCCCTGGTCGCATGTCCTTCTTGCATCGTTTGTGTGTGATTTATGTGTTCGTGGCATGTAAATGTGTGCTGGTCACATGTCACTCGTGTGCCGTTCACATGTCATTCCTGTGTTGGACGCATGATCGTCGCATGTCATTCACATGTAATTCTTGTGTCCAACACATGGTGCTCATGACGTTTGTGTGTGCTTCGTGTGTCACTCACATGCGATTCTCATATTATTTGTGTGTTTGTTGCATGCCATTCACATGTCATTCCGGTATTGGACGCATGTAGCTCTGTGTCATTTGCGCATTAATCGCATGATGCTCGCATGTCATTCTTGTGTCGGCCTTGTGTGCGCACGTCATTCATATGTTGTCGTATTGGGTGTGTGGCACTCATGTGTCATTCGCATGTCATCAGCGTGTAACTCCTGTGCTTGTGACATGTCATTAACATGTAATCTGTGTTCATAATATGTTAACGTGATATTTGTGTCACTCGTATGTCATTCAAATGTCATTGATGTGTTAGTTGCATGTCACTCGCATGTGAATTGTATGTTATTCACATGTCATTCACATGCCACTCCTTTTTGTCGTGTGTCATTCACATGTGATTTATGTGATGGCCGCATGTCATTCGCATATAATTCATGTGTTCATCGCATTATGCTTATGTGTCCTTCGATTTGTTCATCACACATTATTCACATGTGATTTGTGTGTTGATTGCATGTCATTCACATGTTATTTGTGGCTTTTCCTATACACTTTTAACTCTTTCTGTGCAACACAGTCTTCAGCGCTGTGACTTTAGATTTAAGATTTTCCTAGAAAAAGATCACGACCTTTGAGTGTTTCATCAGCTGTATTTAACTTTTCCTTCTCAGCCATATGTAATTTATTCCTTTTAAATAATAAAAAAAAGGGTATCCTTTTTCTGGACCTAATGAGAAATGTCATTTCCTTCAATCCAAGATTCAGATCCTCTGATCCCAAAGCTTTTTCCTAAAGCTCTCTCCAATACTCCATAACATTTTATTACTTCTATACATGATGGTGACACATTTAAAGAAGAAAAGCTAAGAACAAAAAAAATGAAAACGTGTTTAAATCTTTATTGGGAAAAATAGAAATATCAGAGGGGAATAAGATGATGATGAAGGAGGAATTATACAAATATTATTTTATATCTGTGTTCTTCTGACAGGAATAGATAGAACAATGTGGCTCAATAGTCATAGAGGCACCATAATAGTTCTTAATGGGAGAAATGAGTTCAGGTTCTGCCTTGCACATGTTGGCCATATAACCATATAATAGATAATTTACACTACTGAGACAATTGTCTAAGCCTATAGACGTTTTTTGCTTCTTTTGTATTGTTTTGTTTTCTTCTTTTACTGGTAGATAAACTTTCGACAGTAGAAATTCCCCACATGATTGAAATCATTGATGTGGATCATACTGGCAATCTCATGCACACATGTATGTTGTGACCGTTTAAGCACCTCCAAATCAGAAATGTCATGCATTCACTGTGTTTCTAATTCTGGTCTAATTTCAGTAATTATCTGTAAAACTTACAAACTAAGATAAAAGTTCAAAACAGGAAATGTTGTTTCAAATGCTGGTGAAAGAACCTTTGCAGCATCGGAGCAATTCATAACAGCATGTTATATATAGAAATCAGTCATTGTTTTCAGGTCTGCTAAATAAAACTAGACTCTTGAAATGGCATGTCACTTGACCTTTGAGGGTTTCATCAGCTGTATTTAACTGATGCAAAGGGAACACATTTGGAAGTGTCCCGTGTTGACAGGACAGAGTCTGCTAGTTTTTACAATGTTCAAAAAGAGCAAGCCCTCTGCTGCAGATAGAAAGAGGGAATTATTTACCTATGGAGCTGCACCACCCTTACTGAAGAATGACCTGAGGAATTTTCATTGTTTTTCACAACTTCTACTATCTGCTGGTGGACTGAAACCAACTCCAGTAGTCAAACATTCAAAATCTACTCACTTTGAGATAGAAATCCTTGATGCTCAAACCAGAAAGCAAATATGCATTGTGGACAAGGTGAGTTTTATTTTGGATTTTAATTTCCTTTCTCTCATTAGGGCTTCTTGATTCTTAAGTTAAAGGAGTACTGTGCTTCCCTAAGGAAAAAAAAAGTTTGACCTTCTCTTTTGTTTTTCTATAAGCAGGACCCACATCTCATTATTTATAAAGAAAGAAGTAGTGATTCTTGATATAAAAAGGATTTATTTTTGAATACTGTAAAATTATTAGATCCTGATATGTTATTTACTCTATATATTTGACCATTAACCCCAGATAAAATTTCTGACATCAGTGAAATCTCCAAACCTTCCTGCACCTCAAGGTACATTTTAAAATTCATGTCTTTTTTTTTAAAAAAATGACAAACCACTGAATTCCTCAATGTGCATCCCTACATTTTATTAGTGTTTGTAGTTTACAGTGATACCTTATCATTGAAGCAACTGAGTCACAAGGAGATTTGGATTCTACCGCTAAAACTTGACATAGAGCATTTTTTGGCTTCCTCTTTTTTTTTTGAGGGGGGTGGTAAGTGGAGATGAATTATGGTTGGTTAAGAATACTACCATCCACTATTGCAACAAACATATCTGTTTCAAAGCTACAAAGGCAAAGGTCATGGTGAGATCTGTGGTGTGTACAATACTGGGAATTTCTAAATGTTTTAATGTACTCAGATTTTTTTAAAAAAGTTTTATTAGAATAATGTGCATCTTTATATAAACTCTGAAAATGAATGTATTTGCATTGCAAAACAAACTATTCATCTCCAGATAGAGTGTAGATTGAGGCATGCATACATGTATAAACAAAGATATGCATATACATGCTATATTGTCATAAGTATGACATATATACACAAGGCTAATGTGGGAATTTATTTTGTCTGACTACACATATTCATAATGGGTTTTCCTTTTCTTGCTTTCTCAGTGGGTAAGAGTGAGAAAGGTTGGAGTTGAAAATAAAATTGAATTTTTAAAATGCAAGAATATGATTGAAAGAAAAGTAATTCAGAATATTCCCTCAACCACCAATTAGATCATGACAAATGATGATCATTTTTATGACATTCCTTTAGTAATTGAGAAATATGGATTCAGGTAGCTATGAAGAAAGGGATAAAGATGCATCTAATTCAAAATCCTGTGCAGAGACTTATATTTTTTTTTAAATTTAATATCCCTTATCAGTTTCCATATTGTTGTAACATTGTAAGTTTCCAAAGAGAGAAGGACATAATTGTAATAGAATAATATTTCTTACTAGCATATATGCTAGTGTACACTCATAAAAAAACATTTCAAACATTCTCAGTTTCCCTTAAAAAAATGTGGTAAGTGCTTGAGATGACACCTGGAAGATTTCAGTTATAAAACTTCAAGCCTTAACTTTTGAGGAAAAAATTAAAATTGTATCTTCAAACTACATTTGACTCACATAAGATATAAGGAACAAATTTTCTTCTTTAAAAGAAAAATGATCTTCATGACTCTAAACAATGATATTCAGTTAATTTAAGATTTTTTCTAAGATACCGCTGGACTGTTAGGAAATGAAGATGAAATATCATTTGCACCAGAAAGTTAACTTTTTCATATTTGTGATGTTATTTACACCTAATTTAGCCTGGCATTAATATAGATCCTTGAATGTTTGCATAGATCAGGAGATGATAGTTAAGCCAATGTACAGTCAGTGAATGGGAAGAAAAAAACAATATTATGCAAAAAAGATATTTTGCAAAATGACTTTTTGGCATACTTTGTAAATTTTTCAAACTAAATGATGAATATTAATGTTTAACTTTTAAAAATATTTTTTAAAGTTTTGAGTAAAAATATAAGAGAAAATTGAACAAAGGGAGCTATTAATCAGAACTGAGTAAATATATACTCTAAAGTTCTAAAGGAACAGCCTTCAGGATAATGGGCATCTCACTACCAAGCTGATTTGCAAAGGTAAACTAGTAATTATTGTATAATATTCATGAGAAAGCACAGTAGTGCTGGGACCAGAATGAGAATGATCATTAGTTTTCTTTCCAAGTTAGTCTTATATATGTGAATGTGTGAATAGAAGAAATATCTGTTCAATTACTTGAGGACCTTCAAATATATAATTTGCTCCTTCATCAATTTAGATCCATTTTTGATTTGGTAGCCAAATCTGGGGAAACTAATACACCTTAACTAGTCATTTATTTAGTTTCAGAGGTGGAATTTGAATCAAGGTCTTTCTTACTTCTCTCTGATAACAATGTATGTATGAACATATAGAGATACAGATAAAGATCTATAAATTCTATGGTGATCTTAGTATCACAAGATTCAAAACCTTTGAACATTACTGGGAAAGATGTGGCATTAGAAAGTAGAACATATATTTATTTTGGCACTTGATAATTTAACTCATATGTGAAGATTTGGGTGTTTAGGCTTTAAATACACACACACACACACACACACACACACACGTATATGCTGCATTTCTCTATCTACTTCAAAACTATTGGTCATGTGTGATGCTACTGCCCTGGCTCTAGTGTTGCAATAGATAGACAGACAGACAGACATATCAAAATATAGATGCATATGTAGATTTGAGTAGACAATTTTTAAAAAAAGATATCCAGCTATATGAGGAAACTGAATAGAAAAGAGCTATAGCTAATCTGTGACAAAATTTGGAGAAATGGATAAAATTTGCATTTAGAAATCCCTTTTCACATGTCATCATGCTGATGATAACAGCTCCTTTTCTTCTCTCACAAAAACAATTCCTTTGAGCTCTCCTTCCAATACCAAGTCAAAATTCTTCCATTATGTTGATAAATATGTAAAACAGTTTACAGTAACAGTATAATATAGTATATTGTTATATGTAATTATCTATCTATCTATGTGTATATGTCTGTGTTTGTATAATTAGATATGTATAATTATCTTCAATTTCCAATGCCTTCTCCTTCATACCTAGTACAATACTACTGCATAACAAATTAGTAAATTTAAGCAAAAACAAATTAATCATGTATTTAAATATATGCAACATTCTACATATAGAGTCCATGACCTCTCAGCAAAGAAAAGGGAGCCATGCTTAACTATCAGTCCTCTGGGGTCATATTTGGTCATGTTGATCAGAGTCATGAAGTCTTTCAATGTTATTTTTCTGTATGTTATTGCAGTCATCTTAAGTATCATTTTCCTGGTTCAACTTACTTCATTTGGAATCTAAAAGTCTTCCAAAGTTTATCTGTAAAATTGATAGTCATCATTTCTTATGGACCAGTATCATTCCATTCCATTTACTTACTATGGCTTACTCCACTCAGCATATCCCCAAAATGTAGATATCAACTTTTGTTCTAGTTCCTTATTACTATAAAAATCAAGGATATAAGTGTATGTGTATATATACATATGTGTATATATAAACACTGTTATCTGTGTGTATGCATATAGAAACATATATGTATATGTATGTATATATACACGTTTGTATTTGTGTATATACATATGTACGTGTGTATGTGTATGCATACATGTGTGCGTGTTTGCATGTGTGTGTGTGTCCATATTTCATCTCTGGCTTTGATCTCACTGGTGTCTACACTGACTCTTTTGTAAAAATTAAAATTATTTTATAGAGTAGTTAGAATAATGCATGTTCCAACAATAATAGATCAATATTCCTGTCCATAGCATTTATGGCCATTGTGATATTTTTTTCCATTTTTATTTTTGTCAATCCGATAAGTGTAACATAAAGCCTCATAGTTAATTTAATTTGTATTTACTTCTTGTTAGTGATGTAAAGCATCCCTTTTTCCTATTGAAAATTGCCAATTCATATAGAAATATATCTTCTAAAATTACTAATCTTGCTCACAATAATTTGAGTCTAGTCTGGGTCAAAGCATTAAGTAAATGGATGCAACTGATACAATTTTTTGTATTTTTCAGCTGGGATGGGAAGAATTTGTGGTTATGGAATCATACCAGTGTTTCCATATCCAAATCACATCATAGTAGGTCATTGTCAATTTTGACTACCCAAGGAGTCTAGCACCAAAAAGATAGTACATAAATATCTCTAGCAACAGGCTTTACAGGTGCACCATCTGGTGGCTACATTAAATACACAGCATAAAATCCAGAAAAGGCCATATATTAGTGACAGGCAGAGGTAGATTATGTGGAATAGCAACTGATACCTTCTAAGAAAGAAGGCATTTTAAATAGCTCCATAAAATGCACTTGGTAGTCTTTTTTCTTCCATATCATATTGGTAAATTTAACTCAAGGAAATTATATTTTGAACACTCAGGGAAATAATGATATCATGACTGTGGGTATATGATAAAAAGCCACCATTGAAATATATCAATAAAAAAATAAACTTTAGTCATTAAATAAGTTGTTTGATATTACAGAGTCAAAAGTTCGTTTCCAATACATGTTTTAAAACTTTCGACCAGTTATTTAGGTAATATTCCAAAACACTCTGAGTTGAACTTGATAGATGTAAATTTGAACCTTAAAACACCTTCTACAAACAAGAAAATATATTTCTCTTTCTTTTTTTGTATTCACATAATGGGAAAATAATTCAAATTTCCAAAAATCTGGGGAATCACAGTTGTATCTGATACAAGAAATACACTCAATAATTGCTCATGTCCACATGGTAATTTCAAGTTAATAAAGCATTTTCCCTCCAATATCTGTGTGATGTTCCGGGTAAACATATTATTATCTGTACTTTGAAGATTAAAAAAAAAAACTTAGTTTAAGCCTTTAAGGTCAAATGAAAGATCTAGGAATTGAAACCAAATCATCTGACTTCGAATCCATGGTCTCTCCAGTGGTTAGCACACTGCTTAGCACATAATAGGTGCTTAATAAATATTTATTGACTGATCGCCTACCTATAATGTCTAATTACCTTTACTTTATGATTACTTCTTTATAATTTAAGAACTAGACAATTGAGGGCTACCTTTCTGACCCTCAGCTAAATGTTTCTGTTAAATATTTAGTTTAATTTAAAAAAAAAGTTTGTTGGGAATCCCAGTTTTAAATAAACTTTATAAAAATGAATTCCTCGTTAATTATTATATTTAAATTTGATATCATTTAAAATATTACATCCTTGTATATCAGAGATAAAGCCTAAATATAAAATGGTATGGAAATAAAATGGACTTGCATGACATCAAATATATTTCTCCCCAAAAAAGAAAACCAGCACAATGATATATATGTATACATACATGCATGCATGCATACATGTATATAACACAGAAATATTTTATATGTGTGCCCAAATATACACACAGAAAAACACAAATATATGTGTGTATGTACACACATAAATATAAATTAAATGCTAAATTATTCTGGCTTGTAGAGGTAAAATGAACAAAAAATTATCTCCAAATTATCTCCAAATTATATTTGGCTTTGGTATATGGTCAGAGTCACAGCTAAATAAGAATGCATGCTCATCCCACTCTATATGCTTCAACTCTTCTCACCCCCAATCACTCTCTTAGATGTAACATAGGTATATCAGACTTGGCTTGGAGGGAATAGTGAGGTGGAGTCTCCCCATATAATTCTACCTACAGATATTTAAGACAAAAGACTCGGTACTAAATTTTACTCTAATTTGAGTGACAGTTCTTAGGAATTATCTCTTCCATTTCTTCATTTCATTTGCAATGAGCTCTAAATGTTTTTTATCTTTCTAATATAAAGAAATTACTAATATATTAAAATAATATAATATGAAATGGTAAATTTGGGGGATGAGTAGAATATATCTTAAATATCATTTTATTGTATACTTTAATAGATTTATTAAAGTAGTCATTCCCTTCTTTAGTATAGAACCCACTTATGCCTTTTTGTTTGGTATAATTTTTGTCCATATTACTCAAAAATCCTTTGACCTAAACATTTGGCTGACATCTCCTACTACGTCTTGTACATTTCATAGATAGCAGTATGACACTCAGTCTGTTATCAATCTTTCTTCTGTTGTATATTATTTTAATAGATTTCATTCATATCTTTCATTTTTACATCGCCTACCTTTCCCCCTATATTCTTCCCTCTACTCTCTTCCAGTTAGGCACACATCATAGCAAAGAATATCTTAAGAGAGGAAGAAGGGGGGAATTAAGCAAAACCAATCAACACTTAGTAAAACCCCAACATCATTTGTTGTTTCACTTCCAGTGAACCTACTTTTATAAAAAAGCAGAATATGTCTTTTCATACTTCTTCTTTGCTCCAACCTTGGTTGTTATACTGTCTTTATATTCTGTTTCTATCATTTTGTTGTTGTTTTTTTTTTCCATTTGAAGTACTCAAATCATTGACATTATCTTCTAATATTTTACACAAAAAAGGGAAAACACAAACAGAAAAAAAATCAAAAGCTGATTTAACTAATCCTTCAGATGACTGGCTAGTTTTACTTCTTTTTTCTCTTTCATTTCCAAGGCAAATATTAGGGTATCACTTAATGGATTTATTCTCTTAAAGTGAGTGCTGCTTTCTAGGTTCTAAAATTATCCTAGACTCATTCCTTCTTCTTTCCTCTTCACAAGATCAAGAATTCCTCACTACTGTTAGTTTTATTTGCCCTTGCCAAAGCATTTAAAGATCCTTTAAGGACTTATAAATATTAAAATACATTTCCTTAATGTCTTTGGCAAAGTTTCTTGGACCTTTTCAACCCTTTAATGAAGATGTACATTATTATAAACTGCTAGGTTTGTGAGGTTGAATCAAACAGACATAAAAAATTTTCTTTTTAAAGTAGTTGATACAAAGATTCAAAGAGTCTTGAATACTTTATTTCATGTATTTAAGTGCAATGTATGAAATAAAATTGAATTAACACTACTTGGTCTATTTCCAAAGACGATTAGGGAAAAAAAGAAAAGAATCTGTATGCTCTAGAATGTTTATAGCAGCTCTCTTTGTAGTGCCAAAGAACTGGAAGTTGCAGTATGTCCATCAATTAGGGAATGGCTAAACAAGTTGTGACATTTGGTTGTGATGCGATACTTCTATGCTATAAGAAATGATGAGCTCAGTGATTTTAGAAAAAAAATGAAAGTCTTGCACAAAACAATGAAGAGCAAAATAAGCAGAAACAAGAGAACATTGTATACACTAACAGAAATGTTGTTTTAAGAATGACTTTGAGTGAATTAGTTATTTTGTTTATTATAAATATGCAAATTAACTGTAAAGGACATATGAATAAAGATGCTCTCTGCCTCCAGAACAAGAACTGATAAATAAAAGTATGTAGGGTAATTTTACATATACCTATACATACACATATGTACATTCATACATACATACATACATACATGTGTGTACACAATCATCTTTTTTGTACTATGCTACGAAAAATCCTTCCCCCCCATAAACTAAAAGTTAAAAAAGAAGGCTGTTGCAATAATCAAGTAATGAAATGATGAGTGTATATATTAGAGTAGTGACTGTGTGAGTAGAGAAAAGAGACATAATGGGGAAGCAATGCAGAAACAACAACATTTGACCACAGATTGCATAAATTTCTTGAGTTTAACTGAGAAAAGTAGGGGAAAATACAGGATGGTAGCTTACTGGAATGGTTGGATCAAGCGATGTTAGTGGAGTTGTTGCTATGGTGGTTATTGTCATCCTTCTCATTGTTGTTTTGCTTTTTAGAATGAAACAGATGTGGGTGTGTTTGCAGGAAAGAGTAGTTTGAAAGAAACTGTAGATCAGATCCAGAGAGACTGAAGATTAACAAAAGATTAAGGAGGATGATTAGGCTAATCTTCTGGAGAAGAGAGGATTATGGGATCAAGGATATTCTTAGAGTTGTAAAGGGCCTTGCTCTATTGAGAACCTCAGAACTGCACAGTGTCCTTTACTTCAATTTCGTTCCTGTCCTACATAATAAATCATCAAAATAATTTTCTAAACCAATATTCTAGAATAGGACATTTAATCCATTGAAATTAGAGGCATTTAGGGGCATAAACTGTGAATAGGTAATCACATTGCACATTCACATTTTATGACTATTCACAATTTACAAGTTTCTTTGCTCACAATAGCGCTATGAGGTAGACATTGCATGCATTATCACCTGCATTTTACAGATGAGGAAACCAACATTTTCTTGTTTAGTTGACTTAACCAGTCAGAGGCATACAGGTAAATGCATAAATTTCTGATATTAATCCTATTCTGCTTCATCATAGGTGCAGACCAACTCTCCATAGTCCTAGAAAATGTAGAAAGCAAGGTGTGACTGCAACTGTTAACCCCTCACTATTTTCCCAAGGTTGCTTACTCTGTCATCGAAATACCTTGCCCAGATTTAGTTTTGCTTTAGACCTTCAGCTCAGGTAAATTTCTCTAAGATGTTTTCCAGATTTCTATTCTTAAAACAAATAAAAGGAACCCAAAAACCCAATACTGCCTAGTTTCAGCTTCCTTTTCTTCCTTTTAATCTCTATTTAAACATCCTCAAAACTGTGTCCTCTGTGTTGTTCAGTGTCTAGCTCGATATGCCATAAGAATTTTGAAGCAACTATATCTCCATATGCTTTGGCTTAAATTTGTGATAATTAGTATTATGTTTGGCTAGAGATATCAGTCACTACTTTTGTCTTTATAAATTAATTAAACAAAGATATACACCTATAATTGGGAAAGTAGCTATTACAAGAGATTTCACTAAAAGTTAGTTCCTGTAACTGATACATTTATACATAAACATCATTGTTTCTTTAACCCTCATATAAAAACTAGCTTAATTCTTTATAATCATTATATGTTTCAATATTTTCCCCACCTTTATCCTTTCCATTTGTTAACAAATTAAAATATACTATTTAGTGACCATACAGGGACAGTTCTTATTTTAAAAACCTGCGAAGAAAATTTAATCATGTTGATAAATCTTATTCTTCTGCACTGGAGGAAATATAGATTGAATATGTGAGAACTGATTTACCTCCATGTGATAAGCTCCTTGCCCCCACATCAGTCTGCACTAATCATTTAATGAGAACACAACTCTCATTAAATTTAATAGATACTGCTTGCATCAGGAATGTGGTAATACCAATAGATTTAATTAAATTTTATAGAGTAGTTAATACTCTAAGGAATAATTGGGTTCCTCACTTCCCTCAACATTTCAAAGACATCCCTGATATTGTAGTTAATCACATTCAACCTCACCTAGTACTTCTCATTAGATTTGGAGAATTGATAGCAGAAAAGACAATTTCAAATAGACTGGGTCTGTTTGGTAGAAAAATAAGATTATGGTATTGCAGTTACTGTAAAGATCTTAAGGATAGCTACACAACTGTTAAAACCACAGGGTAACCATTTTATATTGTGAATTGGCCAAAGACATCATAGAATCATCTAAGAGATGGAAGAGAACCTAGAAGTCTTTTAGTTCCATATGAAACCTTATCATTCTACATGTGAAGAAACTGAATTATACAGCTTTTAAGAAGGAGAGACATGACAAAAAATATAGGTCTTCCAGCCCCTAATACTAATACACTTTTTGTTAATAATGTAACTTTTATGTGGTTTTATGATGCCATTACATTTATAAAGCACATCAAGTTTTGAAAAAAAGACAAATCTGTAAGATGAATACTTAAAATATTATTATGCCGTTTGATGAGGAAATAGATTCTAAGAAGCTAACTGATGAAGTTCAAGAAGAATAATCAACCTTGGAGTCCTGAGTCAAGTATCCATCCACTAAAGGAAAGCTATATAAATACATGTATGTATGAATGTGTGCATGCATGTATGTATGTATGTGTGTATAGCTATAGATAGACAGGCAGACAGAAAGATAGATGGAGAAATAGATAAATAAATAGATAGATCTGGATTTGGATACATGTCTTCTTGCGTCCAGACCCAACACTCTATGCTCTATCCAGTGTGCTATCTAGCTGCCTAGAGAAGCTTATATGTGTATATACATATATGTGTATGCATATATACATATATCTATGTCTATGTATTAAATATGTAAGTATATGTGTGGGTAGGTATAAATACACACACACACACACACACACACACACACATATATTAGTTGTGTGACCGTGGGCAATTTGCTTAACCCTTTTTGCCTCAGTTCCTCATCTATAGAATGATCTGGAGAAGGAAATAGCAACCATCCTAGTATCTTTGCCAAGGAAACCCCAAATGGGGTTGCAAAGAGTTGCACATGACTGAAAAACAACATATCTTTCTCTGAGTTCAGAAAACAGAAGAACATAACATCTTTGAGGACAGGAGAGGTTTAATTTTGGCCTTTTATCTCTGACACATATGACTATGTCTGTCAAAGAATCTGCATTTAATAACTGGTCATTGAATTTAATTTTAATTAAATCAATCAATTCTTCAGAGCATGTTTTAAGATAACACTGCTTAGCTTAGTATTTTCAAAATAATATTTCACCCTGTTGGTTATTTTTCAAAGAAATAGAGTAGAATTTAATTTCATTTGGGAACTTCTTTTAAGAAAATATTCTCAGGGTTCTTGAGCAATGGGTGTATCCTTAGTAAATCTCAAAATTAAATAAATTGTTTTGCTTCTTCCAAAACTCATTAACACTAGTATAATGAAATCTTTAAGTCTGATACAGAATTAAGAAAATTTCAAAACAAGAGATATAGACATTGCAGAAACAATACTATCTATCATCAGTAAAATGTCTGACTGTACTTTGGTAACAAAACAAAGGTATTTTTAGTGTTATTTTGTTTTTATTGTCATTATATTTATGCACTTTTATTGTTAAAAATATTTTGCCATATAAAAGCACAGCACCATTACTCACACCACTCTGATCTATCAGTCATTTTAGAAGAGGGTGAATGGTGACTTAAATAAACTTTTAATGAATATAAATTTAAGCATTATGATAAAGTTTGGAATTTCAGGAAATGTGATGGAGATAATTTGGGGCTGAAAAACTCTTCCATTTCCCTCATGCCATTCTTAAATATATTTTTTTAAGGTTAAATACCCCCTGCCCCTTCCTCCAAAATTTTGTCATATCATGTTTTCAGATCATTAACCAACTTTGTTATCCTTTTCTGGACACTTTGTAGTTTGTCAAAATCCCTCAGAGTATAGTCCCTAGACATGTCTATATCTATATCTATATCTATATCTATATCTATATCTATATCGATATCGATATCGATATCGATATCGATATAGATAGATATATACACACATATGTGTATATACATACACATATATACATATATACGTACACATATATGTGTATATATGTATACATATATGTTATAAATATTTTTGCACATGTATGTCCTTTTCACTTTTTTATGATATCTTTGAGATACTGACCTAGTAGTGGCATTGCTGGATCAAAGGGTATGCAAAGTTTGGTTGCCCTTTGGGCACAGTTCAACATGATCTGCAGAATGCTTTGATCAATTCACAACTCCACCAATAGTGCATTTCTGTCTCAATTTTCCCACATCTTCTCCAGCATTTATCATTTTCCTTTTCTGTCATATTAGCCAATCAAGTAGGTGTAAGGTTGTTCCTGAGAGATGTTTAATTTGTACTTCTTTAATCAAAAATGATTTAGAGCACTTCTTCATACGCCTATGGATAGCTTGATTTCTTCATCTGAAAACTGCCTGTTCATACCCTTTGACAATTTATCAATTGAGGAATAGCTTGGCTTGTATTCTTATAAATTTTACTTAGTTTTCTACATATTTGAGAAATGAGACCTCTATCAGAAACATTTTCTGTAAAGATTGTTTCTCATCTTTCTGCTTTCCTTCTCATCTTGGTTGCCTTAGATTTGAATGCACAAAACTTTTTAATTTAATATAATCAAAATTATCTCTTTTACATTTTATATTGTTCTCTATCTCTTGTTTGGTCCTGAATTCTTCCTCTACCCATAGATCTGACAAGTAGAATATCCATTGCTCTCTAGTTTGCTTATGGTGTCACTCTTTATGTCTAAATCATGACAAAGGTCTGTCATTTCTAATTTTTCTAATATTCCCTTTACCTCCTTAGTTTCTTACTTGTTTATTTTTTGGTTGGATTTATCAAGTTCTGAGAGGGGACAGTTGAGATCTCCCATGAGTATAGTTTTGCTCTTTATTTTTCCCTGTAACTCACTTAACTTCTTTAAGAATTTGGATGCTATACTACTTGGTACATATATGTTTAGTTTTGATATTCCTTCACTGTTTATGGTACCTTTTAGCAAGATGTAGTTTCCTTCCTTATATCTTTTAATTGGGTCTATTTTTGCTTTTCCTTTGTCTGAGATCAGGATTGCTATGCCTGCATTTTTTAACTTTAGCAGAAGCATAAAATATTCTGCTCAACCTTCTTACCTTCACTCTCTGTGTGTGTCTCTCTGCTTCAAGTGTGCTTCTTGTAAGAAACATATTGTAATGTAGGATTCTGGTTTTTGATCCGTTCTGCTACCTGCTTCCATTTTGCGGGAGAGGTCATACCATTAGCATTCACAGTTATGATTACTACCTATGTATGTCCCTCCATCCCATTCTTACTTCTGTCTGTCCTCTCTCTTCTTTCACCCTTTTCCCTTTCACCAGTGTTTTGTTGCTGTATACCACTTCCCCTGCCTCCCCTGCTCTCCCTTCCCTTCTATCAGCCCCAATCCCACCTTTACTTGATCTCCTCCCCTTCTAGTCCTCTGTTAGGTATGACATATTTCTCTACTTAACTAATTGTGTATGATTCCACCTTTGAGCCAATACTGATGAGAGTGAGGTTCAGGTGATGCTCATTACCCACTCCCATCTTCCCCTCCACTGTAATAAGGTTTTTAAGTGCCTCTTCATGTGAAATAATTTACCCCATTCTACCTCTCCCTTCCTTCTACACCCAATGTGCTCCTCTTTTTCATCTTTTAACTATTTTTATGTCATTCCCTTAAACCCATCTTATACTCATATCCTTTGTCTAGGTATATTCCTTCTTGTCATACTATTAGTGATAAAATTTTAAAGAATTATAAGTATCTTCTTCCTGTGTAAGGATGTAAATAGTTTAGCTCTACTGAATTCCCAATGATTTCTTTTGTTTTTTACCTGTTTATGTTTCTCTTGGGTTGTGAAACTGGAAGTCAAAGTTTTGGTCCAGTTCTGATCTTCTCCTTATGAAAGCTCGAAACCTTTCCATTTCATTGAATGACCATTTTTGCCCTTGATGTGTTGTGCTTATTTTTTCTGGGTAAGTGATTCTTGGTTCTAGTCCTACCTCCTTTAGTCCTTTAGTGTTAGCTCCTCTAGTCCTAGCCTTCCAGAATATCATGTTCCATGATCTGAAATCCTTTAATGCTGCAGCTGCCAAATCCTGTGTAATCCTGATTGTGGTTCCAATATTTGAATTTTTTGTTCTGGCCATTTGTAGTATTTTTTCCTGACTTGGTAGTTCTAAAATTTGGTTATCATGTTCCTTGGAGTATTTATTTGGTGGTCTCTTTCCTGAAGTGATTGGTGGGTTCTTTCAGTGCCTGTTATGCTCTCTGGTTCCAGGATACAAGGGCAGTTTTCTTTGATAATTTCCTGAAAGATGTTATCCAGGTCCTCCTTTTGATTATGGCTTTCAGGCAGTCCAATAATTTTGGTATTGTCTCTCCTGGATTTATTTTCCAGGTCAGTTGTTTCTCCCATGATATATTTTACATTTTCTTCCATTTACAAAATTGATTGTTTCTTGATGTCTAATAGATTCATTAGCATCTACTTGCCCATTTCTAACTTTTAAGGTGTTTTCCTCAATTAGTTTTTCAACTTTCTTTTTCATTTGGCCAATTGTATTCTTTAAGGAGTTGTTTTCTTCAGTGCATTTTTGTATCCCCTTTTCCATTTGGCCAATTCTATTTTTTAAGCGATTTTCCAAGCTGTTGATTCTATTTTCATAATTCTCTTGCATCACTCTCATTTCTTTTCCCAATTTTTATTCTACCTTTCTTATATGATTTTAAGTTCCTTTTTGGGCTCTTCCATGAGTTCTTTCTGGGCTTGAGACCACTTCCCATTTTTCTTTGGGTTTTGCCCATAGGTGTTTTGAAATTGTTGTCTTCTTGTGAGTTTCTGTTTTGGTCTTCCCTTTCACCATAACTTTCTATGTTCAGATTCTCTTTTTTGCTATTTTTTGATCATTTGACGGGCCTTTTTCCTTTCTTTTAAATTTGAGCTCTGCATTCAAGGTGAAAGGGGTGCTGTCTCAGGCTTTTTCTTCCAGGGACTGCAGGCCCTGGCTACTTACCTGGTGCTGTGCTGATGTCATCCTGCGGTCCCAGGGGACTATAGGGTCTGGTGCTGGCCTGAGGGTTTTGGATGGGGGTGGTCGCTGGTACTGCTAGAGGCTGTAAGGCTCTGGCAGCTACCTGGTTCTGAGTTGGGGTCTTAGTTGTGGTGTCTGGTGCATGCTGAGGCCAGGTGGGGTGTTTCTGGGTCTCCCCATAACAGACTAAAACAGCACTGAAGCACATGGAGGTATAACCACTGGAGGATGCTTTTTTCCCCTACTCTGTGCTTAAGGATGTGGAGGTCTGGATTACTTTTTTGTCATGATGAAAAATGTTTGTTTGTGGGCAGGGGATACACTGAAGCATGTGCTACTTCTCAAAGATGGCATCTGCTAGTTCCCCTGGCTCTGCTAAGGCACTTGAGGATTCTGGTGTTGGTATTTACCTGCTCCACCACACTGGGACTCTGGATCTCTCACTGCTTTGCTGATGTGGGGCTTGCTGGGATGCTTCCTGTTATGGACTGAGCTCCCTTTTCATCTGAGTGAGATGGACCTTTCTTGCTGATCTTCTAAGTTTCTTGGGCTAAATGACTGTTTCACCTCGTCTTTTTGCTGGTTCTGCTGTTCAAGGACGTTTAGGGTCACCTATACGACATGACAAAGATCAGACTAAAACATTAGTGAAAACTATAGTCAACTAAAACTCCTAAATCCCATTGTCCCAACTTATTGAAACATTTTTGAATTCTCTGTATTACTGTAATTGCTTGCCAGCATTGTGTCATCCGTATGTACATTTGATTTGAAATCAAAGCAAGATAGGACCAACGACAGAGCCTTCTCTCATTAATCCCTCTCCACATGCCTTTAGGTTGACAACTGAATATTAATGAATTCAAACAACTACAGATCTAAGTATATTATTAACTAGTCATTATTTTACTCATTAGTATCTCTTGATCTCACATGCTTATTGAAATAAAAGGCCAAAAGTTCACCTTACCTTGACATGTAATTTAAAAAAAAATGAGTCAAGTTTTGAAGATCTCTTATTTTATGTAGAACAGCTTGAAGCAATAAATCATACACACAATGCTTTAAAGTATACATAGTCTTTTACACATATGATCTCATTTTTGGCTCACAAAACAAGGCTTTTTTGTCATCTTCATTTTTTTATCATCTTCATTTTATGGAAAAGAAAATTGAAGTGGAAAAAGTGAGTTGTTGATGGCCATGAAACTATTAATTGTGAAAAAAGGGATAAGAATCCAGGTACTCCTGATTCAAAGTCCACTAGCTACTGAACAGAACTTCCTTTTCAAATTACAATGCTACAAAACGTCTGTATAAGAGTATATCATAGAAATACAGACTTGAGTTAGGAAATGAAGGCAGGCTATGATATGGGTAAGTGAGAGGAGGGAAAGGCAAAATAAAGTTATTTCTTGATATTGGAATGCCAGAGAGGAAGGTCATCCCAACAAAAAGATAGGGGATTGGGAGGGTGTAGTGCTCTTGAAATACATTCTTGGAATACATTCTTATCTAGGCTGGGTACAGGAAGCATATTACACACACACACACACACACACACACACACACACACACACACATGCACTTAGATTTAACAATTTTGTTCTGGAATAGAGAGGGTAGAAAGATAGAGTTGTGTTTGTATCTGATATTTGAGATTGATATCTCATTGTTTTAAGCAAACAGGAGATTTGCTTCTGACTTTTTTAAAAAGAGGAAATTTAATATAATTTGAAGAAAGAGAAAATAGTCAATGCTGCCAATTATAACCTTGGAAACAGAAGATTAGAATGTTTTGTTGCTCTTCTGACTTCACTACTGGCTCTCTGGACTTTCTTCATCGGGAAATAATATCTTGATCACCATAGGACTTTACTCTGCTACTCTGGGCCTTTCTTCTAATTGGTCAGTTTTCCCCAGACAGTCCATTTAAGGAGAGTGCTTAGGCCAGCTATGCCTTCATTTCTATTTGGATTCTAATCCTTCCCTCAGGTGGTTATCTTAAAATTTCACATTTTTCTTTTTCTTTTATATGATGTCTTCCTCCAATAGAATATAAGCTCATTGAGGACAAACATGATATTTTTCTTGTATTTGTATTCCTGGTGCTTAGTGCATAATGAGCATGTAATAAATGCTTATTGACTTGTTGATTTGCTCACAAAAATAAAGAATTAACAAACAAATTTCGAAAACAGAAACATAAAATTAAGAAGCATTTTCAAAAAAATTAATATGTACCAAGCTATATAAAAGATATTTTAATTTCATTTGTAAGCTTGATCTGACTCATCACCTCATGGTAGGCATGAATTTAGAAAAGACAAAAGTAAAAACAGATAAATAGTATCATAAAGAACCTGATTGTATTCTTAAAATCACCATAAATAATGTCAATATTAAATACTTATGAATATATAAAACATTTATGACATAAGGTCTAAGTACTTTAAGAAAAAACTAGAAAGAAACTTACATTTTAGATAGTAAGACACTCAATATAGGGGACTATAACATTCCTCTTCTAGTCCTTAAAAAATCCAGTAGACAGATCAACAAAAAAGAAATTAAAATGGAACTGACATGGAACTGATATTTTCATGGCAATTAATGAAAAAAAAAACATAAGAATATGACTCATTCTTGGCAACAAATGGTATTTCCAATGTTAGAGAACCTCTACCTTATCCTCTTATTTTAAAGATAAAAAAAACTCAGACCTAGAGAAGTTAAACTTGTCTAAGTTCATACAGTTAGTTAGTGATTGATCCAGGGCTAAAACTTCCATTGTTCTATCGTACAAACATGATTCTATATTTGTGCATATTTGCATATACATGCAGTATATGTACATATACATATATACTTATCTATCTATCTAAAATCTCTCTGCAACTTACTATGCTGAAATATGCATAGATGTAAAAGGAGGATCAACATAATAAATTTGAGTCTGAAGTATAAATTTATCACTTTAAAAATTATACCAATGATTTTATTTAATTCCATCTTCATATTATTCAATACACAAAAGTATTCTTTCATTTTCTCCTCCAAATTCCATGAAGAAAACAACAACATGCATATCAACACATTTAAATATAGGCTCTGTTAAAAGAAATTACAGCATATGTAAATCATATAAACTTATTTAATTAAGCACAATGAAATTTAAGTCACTCTGAAATTTAGTATTTAGTATGACATACCATTACCCATTCTTTTATGTTGCATTTAGTTCAAGTTGGCTGGGATGGCATTGATTGGATTTTTTATGAATTTATAAAATCTCCTTATTTATTTATGCAACTATACATGGTAAATAAACTTATTATGAAGTTAGTAAACCTAAACAGCATCCTCTCTAGTCCCTCCTCACCCTTTTTTGAGAATAAGAAGTTTCAAAGAATAGCATGAAAGATTTGTTCAAATGTAATAATCTACAGAGACAAAGGCTGTTTTGTGATGTTTTATTTTCTTGGCACTTATGTGTATATCTTTCTGCTGTTTTTTTCTTTTCTAGAAGGAAATTGAATTACAGAGATAAGTGAGGTCTAAAATAATGGCATGTGTGTTCCTAGCCAGTCGTTACCTCTCATATTTTGCTGCTGCTGATAATGACAATTATGTTTTAGATAATAATAAAATTTGGCTTCCCAAAGCTGCATTGTTTTGAGTAAGACCCTGGGAACAGATTGTATCTGTATCTGCTCTCTTAGGAGAAGCCTAGGGGAGAGAGAGAGAGAGAGAGAGAGAGAGAGAGAGAGAGAGAGAGAGAGAGAGAGAGAGAGGGAGAGGAGGGAGGGAGGGAGGAAAAGAGAGGGAGAGAGAGACAAATCACAGACAAGTTGACATCAGAATAATAAACATCTAATTTTGGAATCCAATAAAGTGGATGGAAGTACAAATTCACCACCAATATTTTATAATTCCTTATATTTCACCACTGTTAGAGGAGGAGTGGAAGAGGATTCTGAAGGTTGTAAGGATCACATTCTTTAGCCCTCCTAAAATTTTAATATAGCCAATACTCTTTTATTGTAAGATCATTGCCAAACTGCTAAGAAGTTAATATGCCCAGGGCAGAGCCAAGATGGCAGATTAGGGGTAGCCACCCAGCTCTCCTCCAACAACTTTAAAATAAAGCCTTAAGTCACATGTTGGAATGGTAGAGCCAACAAAAAGTCAAAGTCAGGGTAAGATACTTTTTGTGGCCTAAGAAAACTTAAGATGTAGGGAGGAGAAGTCTGAAATACTGGAATGGAATTCTTGCAGAATTTTGTCTGGAGTCTACACAAGGCAGTGTCAACAGTGACAACAGCAGAAACAGATACTTCAGGGGCTCTCAGGCAAGGATGTTGGACAACTTCAAGAGATTACAGGGAACCTTTTGCAGACACTGGGTACAGCTGTTGCTGATCGTCAACTCTATTGCTCATACACAGTTCTGGGTCCCAGTTCCAATGTAGAAAAGGAGTCCTGGTGGTTAGCCACAAGGGAGCAGGAGCCATAGTCAGGATATCAAAACAGAGAGTTCTAGTGCTTGTGGCTCCAGGGACCAGGTACCTTTCTTGGATAAAGTCTATAGGGCAGTCCAGGAGAGCAGCGACTATACCTCTCCCAGGATCACACCACCTTGGAAGCACCAAAAACTTGCAGATCCTCAAAACTAGTTCTGAGAACAGCAACACAAAAAAGCCTGAAGATTGAGATAACACCTCTTCAGTCCTAGGTGAGAAGAATGTAACTTTAATATGAAGTTCAAAATCAATACAAAGCTTGGAAAAAATGATTAAACAATAAAAATGCATTTGACAATAAAAAGCTACTGCAGTAGCAGGAAAGACCAAGATCTAAAATTAGAAGAATACAACAATGTGGAAACAGCTACCAAAAAGTCTCAAAGAAAAGTGATCAGTGGAAACAAACCCAACAAGAATTCCTAGCAGAGCTAAAGAAAGATATGAGTGGTAGAAGAAAAATTAGGAAAAGAATAAGAGCAATTCAAGAAAATTATGAAAAGAGTATGAACAGCTTTGTCAAAAAAAGGCAGAAAAATACTGAAGAAAATAACACCTTAAAAAAAGAATCGGTTTAATGATAAAAGAGGCACAAAAACTCAATGAAAAAATAACTTCCAAAAATGCAGAATTGGCCAAATTGAAAAAGCACAAAATTCCTTAAAAATTAGACTTGGCACTCCTTTCTCTCCTCCTCTGTACTGTCAGTGGTGTGGCAGGTGCAATGGACACAGTAACTCTACTTTGTGGATACAGAAAGCAGATGCTGAGAACATAAACCCAAAGAAATTTTGCCCAACCTGCCATCACTTCCTAAAATTAAAGATGACAACGGCAACATGAGAAGGAGTTCTCAGTCTGGGGCAGCTAGGTGGCGCAATGAGTAAAGCACCAGCCCTGGAGTCAGGAGGACCTGAGTTTAAATTTGGCCTCAGATACTTGACACATGTACTAGCTGTGTGACCTTGGGCTAATCACTTGACCCCAATTGCTCTCCTAAAAAAACAAAAAAAAAAAGTTCTCAGTCTGTAACAGTAGGATTTTTAGGCTTGCAAGGATGTGGCATACAGCATCGTGGTAGATGAAACACACTATTAGAGAAAAGCAGTATATTATAAATGAAGCCAGAGTGTTCCAGAAAAACAAAAGTCTTATGGATTCAGAACTAATTAAACAATGTATAGATGAATGCACAGCAAGAATTGAAATAGGATTGCATTATTAGATCCCATATCCAAGGCCAATTCATGGCCCTCACTCTCCTACAGAGTCATGGACTTCAAGCCCAGGAGAAGCTAAGGAAACTTTCAAATTATTATATCTCAAGTTTCACAATGAAGTTTCTTAAGCTAAGAAATAGGTTCTCTGTATGAACTGTGAGCCAGGCAGGGCCTGAGCACAAACTAGATAATAAATCTTTTCTCCTTGACTTAAGTCTAGTTAGATAAAAGAAGGGCAAAGAATATAGAGTCTTTGCTGTAATTTCTCTTAAACACTCAAAGATTTGGGTCTTTAATCTCAATAACATGAATTTAATATCCTTGAATTTATCGGTATCAATGTGTTGCTACTAGATAGGAATATGCTGACTCCCAAAGATTATTCCTAATCATGATCTTAGTAACATCTTAGATAAAAGTCTAAAAATAAAAAGAATTGGGTTTAAATTTAAATTTTGAAAATTAAAATTTTTGTGGAAATAATATACACAGAGAGAGTTGTAGAATAGAGACATGGCAGCACCTGTTAGCCACTTTCTTGGAAGTTCTAAAATTTACTATGAAAATCAGACACTAGCCTCAGACCAGCAAATCTCTGTGGGCCTTATTATGTTTTGTATTTAAGTTATGTATATATTTAAAATAAGACCTTTTTGGTTTAGTTGTTCTCCAGATATGCTTGTTTGGGCTCTCTTGACTCAAAGTTATGCTTTTCATTAATATTCAAATAGGCTAATTTCTCTTTTACCACACTAGCAGAGTCCCTTATAAATATTCTAGTCCCACCATCTCCTCAACTGTTAATGGAAGATATCATAGTATCTCAGGGAAATTTTGGGAGGAGGCAAATATCTCAAATTTTTAGGAAGTAATGTAGTGTATTTAATTCTGTCCATTAGATGCAAACACTATATAAACAGTTTCTAAAATACATGACTTATAATTATGGCCTCAAAGCCTCACTGCAAATTCATACTACAATAGGTAAAAGTAATCACTATTTCTATGTGACAACAAAATTGGAATCTCACAAAGAGAAGAATATGCTGTATAATTTATAAGGCTAGGCTGATTTGAAATTATGTACAAATAGGAAAAGGAAAATCTAGATTAAAAGAAGAAAGGACTGTGCCTTTGTGATAAGCCACTGAGAGTCACTGTATGCACATCAGTGTTTTCTTTTGTTTTCAAAGATGATGAAAATCCTCAGTAAAAATTGTTCATAAAATATTAGACTTGGGGCAGGGGCGGAGCCAAGATGGCGGCTGGTAAGCACGGACTAGAGTGAGCTCCGTACCCGAGTCCCTCCAAAAACCTATAAAAATGTCTCTGAACCAATTCTAGAACGGCAGAACCCACAGAACAGCAGAGGGAAGCAGGGCTCCAGCCCAGGACAGCCCGGATGGTCTCTGGGTGAGCTCTATTCCACACGGAGCTGGGAGCTGGGAGCTGGGAACGGAGTGGAGCACAGCCCAGCCTGAGCGGCGTGGACGATCCAGACCGGAAGCCGGGCGGAGGGGGCCCTAGCGCCCTGAATACGTGAGCAGTTACCAGACCCCCGACCCACAAACACCGAAGACTGCGGAGAAGGTTAGTGGGAAAAGCTGCGGGAGTGGAAGGAGTTCGTGGTTCGGCTTCCAGCCCCGGGGGCAGCGGAGGTGGGGCAGCTACAGCTGTTGTTACTTCCGGCTCCAGGCCCACCTGGTGGGGGGAATTAAGTGGCGGATCACAGCAGGGGTGCACAGCCTGCCGAAGATCTGAGCCCAGTCTGGACTGGGGGTCCTTGGGGAAGGAGGAGTGCGGCTCTGACAGAGCTGGCACCTCCCCCCCAAACGTAGAACATAGAACTCTGTAATCTACAAGCAGTCATACCCCACTGAAAAGCTCAAGGGTCAAGTTAGTTGGTTGGGAATATGGCCAGGACGCAAAAACGCGCCCAGATTCAGTCTCAGACTTTGGATTCTTTCTTTGGTGACAAAGAAGACCAAAACATACAGCCTAAAGAAGACAGCAAAGTCATAGAGCCTACAACCAAAGCCTCCAAGAAAAACATGAACTGGCCCCAGACCATAGAAGAACTCAAAAAGGATTTGGAAAAGCAAGTTAGAGAAGTAGAGGAAAAATTGGAAAGAGAAATAAGAAGGATGCGAGAAAACCATGAAAAACAAGTCAATGACTTGCTAAAGGAGACCCAAAAAAATAATGAAAAATACACTGAAGAAAACAACACCTTACAAAATAGACTAACTCAAATGGCAAAAGAGCTCCAAAAAGCCAATGAGGAGAAGAATTCCTTGAAAGGCAGAATTAGCCAAATGGAAAAGGAGGTCCAAAAGACCACTGAAGAAAATACTACTTTAAAAATTAGATTGAAGCAAGTGGAAGCTAGTGACTTTATGAGAAATCAGGATATTATAAAACAGAACCAGAGGAATGAAAAAATGGAAGACAATGTGAAATATCTCCTTGGAAAAACCACTGACCTGGAAAATAGATCCAGGAGAGATAATTTAAAAATTATTGGACTACCTGAAAGCCATGATCAAAAAAAGAGCCTAGATACCATCTTTCAGGAAATTATCAAGGAGAACTGCCCTGATATTCTAGAGCCACAGGGCAAAATAGAAATTGAAAGAATCCATCGATCGCCTCCGCAAATAGATCCCAAAAAGAAATCTCCTAGGAATATTGTTGCCAAATTCCAGAGCTTCCAGATCAAGGAGAAAATACTGCAAGCAGCTAGAAAGAAACAATTTGAATATTGTGGAAACCCAATCAGAATAACCCAAGACCTGGCAGCTTCTACATTAAGAGATCGAAGGGCATGGAATGTGATATTCCGGAGGTCAATGGAGCTAGGATTAAAACCTAGAATCACCTACCCAGCAAAACTGAGTATCATGTTCCAAGGCAAAATATGGACTTTCAATAAAATGGAGGACTTTCAAGCTTTCACAGTGAAAAGACCAGAACTGAATAGAAAATTTGACTTTCAAACACAAGAATCAAGAGAAGCATGAAAAGGTAATCAAGAAACGGAAATTGCAAGGGACTTACTAAAGTCGAACTGTTTTGTTTACATTCCTACATGGAAAGATGATGAGTATGATTCATGAGACCTCAGTATTAGGGTAGTTGAAGGGAATATGCATATATATATATGCATATATATATATGTTTATGCATATATATAAGTGAATGTGTATGTATGCATGTATCTATGTGTATATGTATGTATGTGTATGTATGTGTATATATATATGTAAAAGAGAGAGAGCAGACACAGGGTGAGTTGAGGATGAAGGGAAGATAGCTAAAAGAAATAAAATGAAATTAAGGGATGAGAGAGTAACTTACTGAGAGAGGGAGATAGGGAGAGATAGAATGGGGTGGATTATCTCCCATAAAGGTGGCAAGAGGAAGCAGTTCTAGGAGAGGAGGGGAGTGGGCAGGTGAGGGGGGAATGAGTGAACCTTGCTCTCATCAGATTTGGCCTGAGGGGGAATACCATACATACTCAGTTGGGTATCTTACCCCACAGGAAAGAAGAGGGAGGAAGATAAAAAAAAAAAATAAAAGGCAGGGGGATGATGGAGTGGAGGGCAGATGGGGGTGGAGGTAATCAAAACAAACACTTTGGAAAGGGGACAGGGTCAAGGAAGAAAATTCAATAAAGCGGGATGGGTTGGGAAGGAGCAAAATGTAGTTAGCCTTTCACAACATGAATATTGTGGAAGGGTTATACATAATAATACATGTGTGGCCTAGGTTGAATTGCTCAACTTCTTAGGGAGGGTGGGTGGGAAGGGAAGAGGGAAGGGAATTTGGAACTCAAAGTTTTAAAATCAGATGTTCAAAAACAAAAAAACTTTTTGTATGCAACTAAAAAATAAGATACACAGGCAATGGGGCGTAGAAATTTATCTTGCCCTACAAGAAAGGAAGGGAAAAGGGGATGAGAGGGGAGGGGGGTGATAGAGGGGAGGGCTGACTGGGGAACAGGGCAACCAGAATATACGCCATCTTGGAGTGGGGGGGGAGGGCAGAAATGGGGAGAAAATTTGTAATTCAAACTGTTGTGAAATTCAATGCTGAAAACCAAATATGTTAAATAAATAAATTGCATTAAAAAAAAATAAAACTCTGGGCAATCTTAAAAAAAAAAATATTAGACTTGGGCATATGGAAGCAAATGACTCCATGAGACTTCAAGGAATAATAGAACATAATCAAAAATGAAAAAAAAAATGTGAAATATCTTATCAGAAAAAACAACTGACCTGAAAAAATAGATCAAGGAGAGGTAGTTTATGAATTATTGGATTACCTGAAAGGCTTTATCAGAGAAATACCTTAGACAAAATATTTTAAGTAATTATGAATTATAACTGCCTTGATATCTTAGATTCAGTGGGTAAAATATATAAGAATCCATTCATCACCTCCTGAAAGAACTCCCAGAATGAAAACTTCCAGTAATATTATAGCTAAATTCCTGAGCTTCCAAGTGAAGAATAAAATATTTCAAGCATCCAGAAAGAAATAATTAAATTATCAAACAGTCATAGTCAGTATCACACAAGATTCTTTAATTCCATGTTAAAGGAGAGAAGGGCTTGGGATATGATTTTCCATAAGGCAAAGAGATTACAATCAAGTATCACTTACCTGGCAAAAAAAGATGGAACCCTTCATGAGAAAAAAATGGATTTTAATGGAGTAGAGTATTTCTAAGCATTTCTGATGAAAAGACCAGTGCAGAATAGAAAATTTGACATTCAAACAGAAAACTCAAGAGAAGCATAAAAAGGTAAACCACAAAGAGTATTCATCAGTAAATTTAAACTGCTTTCTTTTGTGTGCTAAGATGATATTTGTCACTCCTAAAAACTGTCATTAAGTCAGTTAAGAGGAGTTTACATAGACAGAGGGCATGGGTGTGATTTGATTATGTTGGGATAATCTCAAAAAAAAAAAAAGAAAGTTGAGAGAAAGAGGAAAAGAGGGAAGGGAGAGGTAGAATGGGGAATATTTTCTCACCCAAAAGAGGCACACAAGGAAGAGATTTTTAAAGCAGAAAGAAAAATGGGGAGATGACAGGCAATGCTTGAACCTCACTCTTTCTTCAAAGAGGGAATAGTACACATACATACATGCTGAACTCCTATTGTTCCATTAGCTTACCTCTTGCACTATATATGATATATAACCAACTAACAAATGGCTGAAAGAGGGCTCCAGTGACCATAGGCATACTAAATGCTCGATAGACACTTATTAAGTACATACTTTGTTCCAGGTACTGTCCTCAAACCCTCCCCTCTTCCTAACTTTCCAACTATAGGGGATACCACCATATTCCCCGTGACCAGGCCTGGTAACCCTACCTCCCTCCCTCTCTCTCTCTCTGTCTCTCTGTCTCTCTGTCTCTCTGTCTCTCTCTCTCTCTCTCTCTCTCTCTCTTCTATATCCAACCAGCTACTAACTCCTATCTTTAGCACCTTTGTAGTATTTCTTCTATGTGCCCCCCTCTCTCCTATGATACTTTCTCCTCTCTAGTATTGGCTCTCTTCTACTCACATCTGGGCTGTTGCAGTAGCCTACTGACTATTCTTCCCACCCTCTCTTTCCTTACTCTGTTTTTACTTAACTACCAAGTTGGTCAACTGGCAATCAAAGTGGAAATCTGACCATGTCATTTCCCCTTTTAATCAAATCCAATGGACCCCTGTTTTCTCTAGCATAAAATATTGGATCCTATGTTTGGTTCTTTAGGCCCTATAAACTGATACTTTCTTACCTTTCCAGTTTTCTTACAACTTACATTTCCTCTTGTCCTCCTTTTACTCTGCAATCAGTGACACTTGCTTCCTTGTTGATCCTGACACAAAATACTCCATCTCCAATCTACCGAAATTTTCACTTGCTGTCCTGCAATGTTTGGAACTCTTTTCTTCCTCACCTTTGCCTCCTAGCTTCTTCTTCCTTCAAGTCTCAGCTAAAATCCCACCCTTTACAAGAAGCTTTCCCCTATCTTCTTAATTTGACTGCCTTCAATCAGTGGATTATTTCCAATTTATCTTGCACATATCTTGTTTTTACATAGTTTGAATATTGTCTTTCCTATTAGATTTAAGCTTCTTGAGGTGAAGGGTAATCTTTTGATTTTTTTTATCCTCAATATTTAGTACAGTGCATAGAATACAGAATGTGGTCCAAAAATACTTATTGATTGACTCCTAAACACTAGGGATGAAAAAAGGTAATATGTAAAAGCAAACAAAAAACACTATATATATGCAAAGCATATTATACAGAATATAGATGTAAGGCAAATATGAATTAAATTCTTTTGCATTATTTTTAAATTAAAATAAATATAAAGAAATATTTTAACTTTCTCCTTGAACCTCAGTTATATTATCCTGTTCACCCCTTGGAGTGCATATATCTCATTTTGGAGATCACTGATCTAGAAGGTTTCCCAAAAGAGAAAAATAGCACCAGCCCTTTGACCAATCTGTTGGGAGTTACCCACTATATCTAAGGATACATCCTTGCTAAAAGTTGGCATCAAATCTTTTTAGGACATAGTAGTACCAGTACCCTACAGCATAAGGCAAAAAAAGACTATATTGCAATCCTGGCAAATTCTGGAGGTGCTGATCTCATTCAGGCAATGTGATTATATTGTGTGTTGTGGCAAGGCATTACTGAAATTCAGATATTCAGATTCCTTCCCCACCCCCACCCCCCAACCCCATCCCTGTCCCTGCTCCCAGCAGTCATTCAGTTAGCTTTCAATCCCTGTTGATCTGGTAAGATTCAGATCAGTAATCTGAGCCAACCAGTCTGTCTCCACTGAAGCCAGTGAATGTCACATTCGCTTACTTCCCTCTAAGGGATTAGACCTCTTTGATTCACATTCATTTTGTACACATTCCCATTACTTAGCACTCCCTGTTCTGGTAGATTGATTGTTCTTTTAAATTAAGAGTTGCTGCACCTATACCTTTTTATAAATACATTTCTCCAGCACATGTCTTACGAAAAGACCAAATTAATCAGTGTCTTTTTATTATTGTTTTCTGCTTCTGCCCCTCTCCACCATTATCAT
Source organism: Trichosurus vulpecula (assembly GCF_011100635.1). Lineage (NCBI taxonomy): Eukaryota > Metazoa > Chordata > Mammalia > Diprotodontia > Phalangeridae > Trichosurus > Trichosurus vulpecula. The sequence goes on from NC_050578.1 coordinate 145,073,150, forward strand.
ATTCCCATTCATTTAAAATAATCATTTGCCAATATTTTATGGTGGGGAATTTTCATCTTTTCAATTACTGGTTACTCAAAGGTTAGTGTCAAATTCTTCTTTATTTTCACCAAAAGTATGATTAGCTCTTTCTCATAGCAGAAGATATAATGAATTATTGACTGTCTAATGTAGTTCTTTATTTGTTAATACTGGTCTTTATGCTATCAAGTATAGCTCTGTAGCTTGCTTCTCACAAACTGCCTTCAATAATAACTTGGTGTTTATTAAATTGTGCCTTTCAACTCAGAATCCCTAGGCAATCACGTCCTGGAATCATCACTCCTATCTTATTGATAGAGATTGGCTAAAGTCTCTTATGCCTGGATTTTTGCTCCTATTTCTGAACATCTTTCTTTACTTCATCTTCCTGGCCACTTTATTATTGGAATAATGTGACCACAACTATATAATATCACAACAGCCATCTGATTGAATGAGGTGGGGGTGGAGTAAATTATTTGAAGGCAGAACCATCTGAACTGGAAGATGGCATATTTACTTTAAACCAAAAATATTTTTAAAAAGATAATGATCCAGAAATAAATGATAGTCATTTTCAAAGAAACATAACAGATTTTAACTTTTAAACCTCACATGACATTGCTTGTTCAATTGAATTAAGCATGTCTTACAATCAGCAAGGCTGGGCTTATTTCCATGATTTACTATTTCAGTCAGTCAACAAACAACATTTAACTGCATATTATATACCAGGCACTGTGCTAAGTGCTGGTAATACACACACACACACACATACACACACACACAGAGAGAGAGAGAGAGAGAGAGAGAGAGAGAGAGTACCTGCCCTGAAGAAACTGACAATCTAACTTAGCAGACATCGAGCAAACAAAAATATGTACAGACAAGTAAAGACAGAAAAAAGTAGGAAATAATTAAAAGTGCTAGAATTAAGAGAGGTTGAGAAATGCTTCTTGTTCTATATTGTGCCCAGTTTCCCCATGAGTTAAGTGGGGGTGGTAAAAATTGCCATACCTATTTTACAGAGTTACTGAGAGGATAAAATAAGTTTTACATAAACATTCTTCATAATCACTAAATATGCAAGTGTTTTAATTTTCAATGATTTGATTGTGCTTCAAATGTAAATATTTAGCTAAAAAAATTGTAAATATTTGTTGTTGCTACTTATAAAATACACTACCCAAATAGTTCATTTTATATTTTCTATAGCACAATTTATAGGGCAAAAAATCTTATCTTGAGGCCAAGGACTTATATTTTTGTTGTTGCTGTATCTCCAGTGCCTGGTATATAGTAAATACACAATATTGTTGTTTTTGTTGAATCATGTCTGAGTCTTCTACTTGCTTCTTAATGAATTGATTGGTCTCAGTTGTTTTGTTAGAAGCGAAAGGTCATAAAGAAGGGAAATGTGGTTTGTTGATCTCTAAGATCATGAATACAATTATTAAACAACTTAGCAAAGTAGGTATGGTTCAGTCTAATATTTTGATTTCCAAATTATGAAGGGAGGGAGAATTAGAAAACTGTTGGTGAGGAAATTCCCTCTTTTTATGTGGATCAGCAACTACGCTGGAGATTGAGTAACTTGCCTAGGGCCACACAGATAATATGTGGTAGTAGCTGTTGAACCCAGATCTTACTGACGCCATAGCTGGTCCTCCGTCGGCCCTGTTTTACACTATGCTGTCTTTTGGTCTAAGTGCAGATATGGCTGTGAAGAAAATGTAGTTGAGAGAAACAAAAGACCGGAGAGTGTAAAAGGTTAGAAAAGAGAATTGAAGGAGAGTTCAAAGAAGTCTTAGAATTAATAAGCAAGACAATCTGACAAGGAGGAAGCAAAATGTTGGCATAGCTTTCATTTTTTTAGGGAGATTAAAACAGAACCTCAACTATTTTTTAGCATGATGGTATTTAGAGTTGGTCAGTTTTAAAGCTTCCCAAAATGAAGAAAGTGTACTTCCACATGATGATCTTTTGTCAGTTTGAAATGGCATTTTTTCCCAAGCGAGAACAGACCATCATACAGTAGATGGCTTAAAGACAAAAAAAATTAAAAACAAAACAAAACAAAACAACAACAATGTGATGTAGCATTGAAATGTGATTTTGTTTTCCCCTGGTGAAGAAATATAAATACACAGGAATTCTCCAGAGGACAGGAATGAAATAGAGACTTCAGAAGCTTCCCGGCGGTGTTTTTATGGCTTAACATCTAACTTTGTGTATAGATTTACCCAAATCAAATCCTCGACATTATTTTATGCAGCAACTTCAATTTGTATTCTGCAAAATCCTCAAAATGGAAATCTTGCTTACTATGGACCAAATATTTCTTCATACAGATTTTCAAGAATCCTGGAGAGAATGATGAAGTAATATGATGAGACACCTAGCCTCTGCCTTAGGTGCAATATCTCTACATCCAATCAGATTTGATTTGCTAAAGGAATGACATAACAATTTCATCATACCCTTTATCCAAGAAATCTCTCTTATTCTGCAAGATACAAAAGAGAAAAACCTTCTGAATTTGCTTGTCAATTAATATTATATTTAAAAAATAATTTTAACTTACGTGAGGTTTAACTTTTCAGCAACCTGAGGAGAGCTAGAGACAATCAAATCTTCATAATGACACCATCACACTGAGAATGGAGTTTTGTAAAAATGTGTTTATTTCAAGAAACAAGCTGTCAGCTTAGATGTGTTTATAAATTTCAGGATACTAGGTACTAAAATAAAAGCAATGTATTAGAAATATGGACTTGAATTATAAACTATCAGCAAAATCAGGTAGTTCTTATGTCATAGGTCTCCTTAAAGCTTTTAAAAATATATTTGAAAATAGGACTTGCTTATCTCAACGTCTGTTTACTTTTCTTACAGATTCCGATTCATCTATAGGTTATACTTTGAGAGTTTAGGTGTTTGTGTGACTAATTACACATGAATATTAGAAATTATTATAATCATGAAATACTCAGACCTGTGTCCATTATCCCACAAGTAATATGTAGCATAGGCAGGATTTGAAATCAGATATTCCTACATCACACTGTCTCTTATAACTTTGCTATAGTTTTTAAAATCTTTCTTCATTTAACACTCTCTACTTTTTCGATTTATTTTCCTCAATTAACAGCCTGTCTGAGTTTTCAGACGTAGAAGGTAGAAATGTGGAATGCTTTCTTTTTTTCCTGCCCACAATTGCTGCTACCACATATACCAGTCTTTACGAGCTGGACTCAATCAATTATTGTCTTGCTATTTTTTATACCGCTTGTGTACTGTTCTAAAGAGTCCTTCTGAACCAGAGAATCTTGAGGTCATAGGAGTTTAGAATTTTAGAGTTGGAAGACATCTTAGAGATCATCTTCATTAGTCCCTTCTCTTATAGATAAAGCAAATGAGACTCAAAGAGTTTAGGCAAGGTCATAACTGTCTAGTGAAAGAAACTTGGGATACCTGATTCCCTGCTGAATGCTCTGCATTCATCACTCCTTAATTTCCCTACTACATTTACAAGAAACACATCTAACATAGTTGTCATTTCTTTACTTTTGTTCTATTGGGGATACAGTCAAATATATAGCACAATTCCATTTGTGAATTCTAAGATGGATGGCGTAAGTCATTGTCATGAGATTTATTCTCTAAAGGTGGCAAGTCCTAATCCCTCACTTAAAGTTCAGTTAAGGATAGGTGCCCAACCTCAATGGCTGCTTGATAACAAGCAAATTAAAGATATCAGTTAAATAGAGTCTCCTGGAATTCTAAGAGAAAAGGAGAATGGAAAAAAGAAAAAGTTTCATTGTCCTGTCAACAAAACTCTAATTTTGTTGATGTTTGTGGGAGGAATTTCTCCACAGACAATGCTCTATGAACAGTTAAATTTCAAAAGTAACTATATCAATTGCAAAGGCAGCCAAATGTGGGAGCATTTATGAAGGCAGGGATTAAATGGTGCGGAGATAATGATAGCCTTTGCCACTTATAGCTGATGTCATGGCCATTCACTACCAAGATGAACTTTCCAAAGTAGTCTACCCTCCCTATTTTCTTTGATTTCTTTTCCCCTCATATACAACTCATGATGCACTCTCCACCTCCTGACTATTTTATAGTGTTACCTTCACTTATACTACTAATGGAGTACATTAGACATAACACGAAGACATAGCTCCCAGATGAAAACTCAATGAGTATGGCAACTATACCACCTGATAATTTGCAGTGATTTTTGGCAATATTAGTTTGCCCCCATTGAGACCTCATCAGAGGTTGTTATGATTAGTTATTCCTTAATTAGAAAGAACACAACTGTCTGGTAACCTCTCCTATTCAGAACCACAAGAAGAATAATGTGGTAATGAAAATGTTCATCATTTACCAAATGAAATGTTTGAGACAAAGTTCCTATCTTAATGTTCATGCACATCATTCACAGAAAAATCCCTAAGGATTTCAGTCAGGGCCTAATTACTCTTATTTCATCCATAATTAGTGACTGTATTCTAAGGCCACAGTTTATCAGAGACATCACATCCAAAGGTTATTGGAGTAGATGATCTATAAAGTTCCCTTGAGTTCTCAAGTTGTCATAAAGTTCAAGGACATTTGCAATTTGTTAAAAGTGACAGCTGGAGAATCAGAATGAAAAAAAAAATACAAACAAACAAAGCACCAAAAAAACCACAGTAGCCCTACCCACATGAATAAATGAAGCTCTGTTCAGATGAGTGAAACTATTGCTATTTATGTGACTTCCTCCAATAAATGGATGATAACAAATGGTATTTGCTGTTTAAGAAGGCCAGGATATATATAATACATTTTGGAAAGATTTGCACCAAAAATGATTTAGAAAAAATAGTAAGGTTCCCCAAAGGGGTGGACGCTCAACTTCAGAATGACCATTTGACATGACTGTGTTCCACTTAGTCAAATTTTGGGAATATTTAACAGAGTACTATACAACTGGCTTTCTAAACATCTTCTAGGAGTCCTGCTTATAATTAAAGTCCACCCAGCAAAGATATCACTTTCCTATGAAAGGTCAATTCTTTATTCCATATATTCCTTTCAAAATTAAGTATATTGTGATTGTTGAAATACACAAGATATTCTAATAATAGGAGACAAGATTTATAAGGAAATTGAAAAAGGATAAATATTAGCAACATCCAATTTAATGTGGTACTACTGCGGACTGTATGTAATATCAAGAATTTGCCCATTTTTAACTAAAAAGATAAAATTGAAAATAATTTACATTCACCTCAAATAAGTTTTTATTAGAAAATGGAAGGTAGCTCATATTTTTTTATAGACCAATCAACTGAGAAAGGAAGTGAATAGAGTTTTATAGCTTAAGGTACATATTTTGATTTCTCAAAGGCATAACATACTGATATTAATAGGGATGTGATCTTTTTCCCCTTAAAGAATTCAAAGGGCAAAGCTAGGTGGTGCAGTGAGTCTGGAGTCAGGAGGACCTAAGTTCAAATCCGGCCTCAGACACTTGACATACTTACTAGGTGTGTGACCTTGGGCAAGTCACTTAACCCCAATTGCCCTGTCTTCCCCACTGCAAAAAAAAAAAAAAATTCAAAGGATATTTAATGACAATGTTAATTATAAAAATCTTCAAAGTATGGTTTTGATCTCATTTATAAATGAACAAAGTGAAACACAGGTATCCAATATTTTTTGTCATGTGAGTAACAGAGAAGGTACTAATTTATAATCTATGCTAGGCTCTTTCAACTAAATTTAATTTTCTCTTCTTTGACAATAAAATCTGATTATTCTGGTAATAGTAGGAATTGAAGTCACATGATTTCAACTCTGAAACATTATTGATTTACTAATATTTTAAGTTATTAAATAATTTATTTAAGTTTATTAAATAAAAATTTGTTTTTAGTGGTCACATTTGAGAATATTTTCCCTATTTTATCTCTATTTACACATTCATAAGTTATTGTGTTGAAGGATTCATTCTCCCCCCTTCAAGTTATTTCTTTATAATGAATACAATTTGAATATCACATGGTTTAAGAATATATTAAGGAATAATTTTTCTTTACTGGTCATATATATTAAGTGATTCACAAATAGCGAAATTACAAAAATTCAATTTCTCATAACCTTTTTTTATACAATTTACATTCTACATAGTGGAAAAACTTATAACTAAAAACAACACAGGAAAATTAGATGTCAAAGATAATTAAGTTTTTTTAATGTGAAAGATAAAGCTTTGCTTACAATTACTTTATTGTTCATTTTCTTTTATGAAATGCTTTCCTTAGGAACCATATGATTTAAATTCTACTCAGGATCTATTATTTCAGTAGATGTTTACTGGGAATAAGCTTTTCATAAGATTTCATCATGTCATAGGCATAAAAAATCTTAATGTTATAAAAAATTAACCATCTATTTATAGGGAACAAAAGAAAAAGTATTCAACATGACCTAACATGCTGCCCAGTAATAAAGGTAGCACAGCATAATTGGCAGTTTCCAACAAAATGTTGAAACTTCTATTAAGTTTTTTTTAAATATTATGGAGATCTAGAAACCAAAGTAAGTTGATTAAATAGCATTTACTTAAAATGTTTGAAATGTTCCTGTGACAGGTAGTCTTTATACCAATGAGTTAACCTAAAACACTTAGCTTTCACTTTGCTATAGGGACAAGGGCTGGTTGTGAAACGAACCAATACTCTTTCTGGTCCCAAGAACGTTATATTTATACCTTTGAAGTTATGTTTATTCTGATGTTTGCTGAGCTCAGTGTGCTAATCAGAATACTTGGTGAGGATAGAATACAGGCAGCATGGCATAGGTAGAGTATCAAATTAAGGTACAACTAAGACCTGATTACAGTGAATGAAGAACCCCCTAGAGTGGTCTTACATATTTGAATTCACAATATCTAAAGTCACAATTATGTACAACATGGTAATTGGTTTCAGCTCCACAAAAATATACAACACAAATTCAAATAATGTGACTACTTCAGAGCATTTACTATTTTAGCAAATTCCCATTTGGCTGTACTTAACTGTTTGATACCAAATTCCATCCTACATTTTGCTCTTGAATACTATAAGAAATGGCCAACCACTCCAGTGGTTTTGTCAAGAAAACCCAAATGAGATCAGACACAACTGAAATGACTAAACAACAACTCTGTATATTCTGGTAACTCTCAAAGATATGGCAAAGAAAGTTTTATTTACCCAGTCATAGAACCACAAAATAGATTTGGGCCTCAAAGGCCATCTAGTTCAACCTATGTGTAACTAACCAAAAAGGCCTCCTATAAGTGCCTCTGCTTGAAAGTTTCTAGTGATAGAGAACTGGCTCCTGGTGAAGACTGGGACAAATCTAAACATGGTGATGTTTTCTTTCTATTTGCAAAATCTCTATGTTACTGCTACATATGCCCTATGGGACCAAATGCAACAAGGCTATTCTTTCTTCCCCATCAAAGCCTTTCAAATGATCAAAGAAAATTGTCATGTTTCCCTAAGTGTTCTCTTTTCCAATCTAAATTCACTTATTTCTTAAGACAACCTTCCTAAAGCAAGTTCCTCACATTCCTCCACAATTCAGGTTGAAATCATTTTGGGTTTCTGTCAGCTTATTAGTGCTTTTCCTAAAATGTGACATCACAAACTGGACGATGTTCCAAGAGTGCACTCACCAGATCTCTGCCCCAGCTCAGCAACTCATGAAACTGTTACTTTCTTTGGTGCCTTAGTTTTGTTTACAATTCTCCAATACAAATGGATACAAAGAAAGATAGATAGATAGATACAGATATTTCTTTTATTAGCTTCTTCTTTGGGCTTCCTCTTTTATTTGATATCTATCTTCCTCTTTTATTCACCTTAACTTGGAACATGAACCTTATTATTGTTATTATTTTTTACTGAAGTTCTATTTCTTTTGAGTCTGTTTCAAAGCTATGATAGTTAAAGTTAAATAAGTCAAGTTATAAGAATGGGGTACAGAGGTTAGTAGGAAAATAATATCTGATGGTGCCTTATTTTTTTACTTTCTACGATTGATTTTTTTTCTATTTTAGGCTCCTGAGAATTCTGCTAAGGATTATTTTTACATCACTAATTTCATTTAAAATTTTCTCTAACATTTTTCTGGGTAAATTTTTTCAACTCTTTCTTTCTTTCCTTCTTTCTTCTCTTTCCTTCTTTCTTTCCTTCTTTCTTCTCTTTCTTTCTTTCTTCCTTCCTTCCTTCCTCCCCCCCCCTCTCTCTTCCTTCCTTTTTCTCTCTCTTTCTTTCTCTTTCTTTTGTATATTTTATTAAAAAAAATAACTCAGATAGAATACAGACTAAATGGGCTGCACTTATGAAATAGAGAGTAGCAATTTGAGAATATTATTAAGTTTCATGGATGATGTACAAATGTTTACTATTGTCATGATAGAGAATTTAAAATCAATCGTTGCCATGTTCAAAACAATAACTAAAATCAATTAATGCAGACATTAAGATTTTGCAAATATTCTGGTGAAAGAAATATGTTGTGTTAAAGAGATGTAAAATCAAATTATCTGCAAACAAAAGGATTAAGCAGTCCTTTTACACTAATTGGATCAGAGTTTTGCAAACTTCTACAATTTTATATATGTGTATCTGTGTATACACACGTATGTTTACATGCATATATGTATGCATAAATCATATATATGTGTAGTAATATACAATATTCATAACTTCCTAAAGCATAATAATGTTGCATTACTTTTGTTGTTCAGTCACATCTGAATCTTCATGATCCCATTTGGGGTTTTCATGGCAAACATGCTGGGGTGGTTTGCCATTTTCTTCTCCAGCTAATTTTACAGATGAAGAAACTGAGGCAAACAGGGTTAAGTGACCTTTTCAGGGTCACCCAGCTATTAAGTGTCTGAGAACAGATTTAAACTCAGGAAGATGAGTCTTCTGACTCCAGGACCAGTGCTCTATCCACTGTGCCACCTAATTGCCCTGCATTACATTAATGTACCACAATTTGTTTAGCTATTCCCCAGCTTTATAAACACCAAGTTTATTCTAAGTTTTTTTTTTTTCCTACTAAAAAAACGAGGACTTGTTACATTGATTTTGCTGTGTATGGACCCTTTCTTTGTGTCATTAACGCCATTAAGGCGTATGCCTGTTAGTGGAATCTTTAAACTATAGCAACTTTCTTAAATAATTCCAAATTGTTCGTAATTCATAATGTTTGGATCAAGTCAGTCTTTCAACAACCCCTCCTATATTGACTACCTTCGTATTTTGTAATTTTGGGGTATTTGCTGGCTAGGAAGTGAAATCTCAAATTTCTTTGGATTTATATTTCTCTTATTATGAGTAAGTTGGAGCACTCTTTCATGTGGTTGTTATAGTATGCAATTATGTTTTTGAGACTCATTTGTTCATATCCTTTGATCATTTTCCCATTGGGGAATGGCTAATTTTATGGGTTTTTTAAATGCTTATAGACCTTGGCTATCAGAACATTATCAGAGATACTTGATAGTAAGAATTTTTCCTCCCACTTAACATACTTACCCTAGCCACATTAGTGCTTCCATTCATGTAAAATCTTTTTAATTTCATGCAATCAAAATTAGCTATTTTATATTTCTAATTATCTCTTTTTAAGAATTCATATACTAAGCATAAGTGTGAAAGTTACTTGATTGTTTTCTATTCTCTTTTAAAAATCCTTTTATTGAAAAACTTTAACCTTCTGCTTTTATTTGTAGCTATGATGTCAAATTGATGTTTTCATTCCTATAAATCCAGTGGTCCTTGAATATGGATTTCACATGTAGAGTAAAAATAGTTACTGATATTTTGAAGTGATTATGTTACTGTCATTGCAAAAGGAGGAAGCATAGAGCTGAGGGCCAGTTTGTATTTTCCCTTAATTTCATGCAATGCAAAGATTTTAAAGAAAAATCACCTGTTGGACAGCCCACTGGTGGTGAACCTCTTTATGCTTTTCATTGGATAGCAGTTATTGAGCTGCAAAGTCATCCAAAGACCATTTAGTGAAACCCTCTTACTTTACACACTGGGTCTCAAAAATCAGACGCAATCTTTCCAGCATGATAGAAACATTTGTCAAACATGGTCTTCTGTCATAACCTTCAAGAACCCAGGGGGAAAGAATATCATCAATGAAATGTGAAATTGCAAAAAGGAAGTAGCTCAATCAGGTACAAAGAAGGAAAGATATAGATGGACCATTCCAGTGTTGCACTTGTCTTTAAAGAAACTTAAAAGCCCTAGTGATAAGGTTTGGGGTTGAGAGGTATTCAAGACCCCAAAATACCAACATTCCAGGTCCTGCCGAAAGAATTCCACCCAAGAAAAAAGACAAAGTTTGTTAAGGATTTCCCATATTGGGTTGTCTTAAGAAATCCCACCCTTTGTGATGCTTGTTTTGACAAATGGGCCAGATTCTACCTACTGAGCTAGCTAGATTGAATCTCAGCACCATCTTGGAGGCAACATGAGACTTATATACAGAAAGCTTGCGGGAAGGGTTGAAGGGTGGTCTTGAGTAATCAGGGATGACTAGAGGAGGGGTTTAGAGCAGACTGGGGCGAGGTCAGACTCCAGGGTGGGAAATCAGGCTACCTGGAGATGACAGATAATAAGAGAACTAGGGTAATAGAGCTAGGGTATAGATATTTTGATCTGGATCAAGGGTGGGAAACAGCCAGAAGGAAATCCAGAGGTAGCCAGACAGTGAAAGACTAGGCTAAGCTATTTGGACATGAAAAGCCAGATCAAGTGGGAAGATTGAGGGTGGGTTTCAAGGGGGTCCCCACAGTCTAAACCCCATCACTAGGAAAAGTCTAGCATGTTAGGTAGACCCTGGACAAGAAAATATGGACATGAATTACATAGATTGAGAGGATGTGTTTGAACTCATATCTTTATAATGTCTGGGGTACCTACTTTGATGGCATCAGAGAGCTATTAATTCATTAATCCAATACAAAATTTTCTTCTCTTGTGAATTTACACTTTGGGTTCATTTTAACCTGTTTCATCAATATAAAATTATATGAAACTATCAGCAGATTACATGTGATTTTTCCCAGATTTTAATGATCACAGCACCCAGAAAAAAATGCTTCACACAAATCATAACTATTTCATGAATAGATCTCTGTACTTTCTTTTCTGTACTTTCATTAATTGATTTAGCCACTAGGTGGCAAAATTGAGAGTGTGTTGGATTTGGAATTAGAAGATATGTGTGAAGAACACCAATTAACTAAATACAATCAAATAAATATTTTTAGTAATACACACACACACACACACACACACACACACACATACACAAACACATACATAAACACAATCCATATATTCATCATCACAATATAGGATGAACAATTATGTGTGTTTGCAGTAAATAAGAAGCAACATCAAAAGATAAAAAAAGATAATCTAACTGATAGTTCAGTTCTTTTATATTGCATTATATGTGTTCCCTTGTAAGATTTATGTTACCTCCACTGAAGTCTTACTCTGGTGTTTTATCATAGCATCAAGATGGCCAGGGGTCACAAAGGCTATAACAGGTGTAGTACAAATTCTGGGAGGTCTACCAAGCTAGAAAAACTATAAGTGTAGGCCCAGTTACAGGCTATAAATCTGTCAACAGTCAGCTGGGTGCAAAGTCTTATCACCAATCTAGCTAAAGGCAAAGTCTTATCACCAGAAGTCCAGCCAGCAACCAATGGAATTTTCAACTACAGTACTCAATGAATACCATTTATTAATGCATGAAGAAAGTGTGATTTGCATTTGGAAAATAAGTACCCATATATTTAAATCTTAGGAATGAAAATATTTAATGAAAACAATTTAATGATTAACAAGAGTAGGTGTTTAGGAATGAATATATGCTATAAACCAAATTGTTGGAAAACTACACTTCCAAATGCTTAACTACTGAATAAGAAAATTTAGAAACTAGAAAATTTCTCAGTAAATTATTCCAAGTAAAACATATGTTAAAAATAGAAAAGAAAGCAATTTTATTAGAAATAAATCAAACTTAAGATTCATTATTTTCAAATTTTTAAAGAAATTCTATACACATATACATACATAAACATATACCTATAGTTTTTATATGTATATAAATAAATAACTAAATGTGCATGTGTGCATGCATGTGTGTGTGTATGTGTGTGTGTGTGTAGTACTGGGCTTAGAATCAGGAATACTTATCTTTCTGAGTTCAAATGTAGCCTCAGACACTTAGTAGCTGGGCAAGTCAGATAGCCCCATTTGTCTCAGTTCTTCATCTGTAAAAATGGGCTGGAGAAGGAGATGGCAAACTACTCCAGTATCTCTGCCAAGAAAAAAATCCAAAACAGGGTCATGAAGAGTAGGACAAGGCTAAAACAATTCAACAACAACAACAACAGATAGGCAGCTTGGTGGCACACTGGATAGAATGCCTGCCCTGGGGTCAGGAGGACCTGAGTTCAAATCTGACCTCATACACTTACCAGCTAGGTGACCCTGGCTAAGTCAATTAACTCAGTTCCTCATTTGTAAAAATGAATTATCTAACTAGGGAAAGCTATTCTTTGCTTCTGCCACATTAACTTCTGAAAAATGTAATCATGTTTTAAATATTGTCTGAAAGGCTCAAAATCCAACCATGGTGAATTAATATCTATAAATTTAATTAACTTACCACAGCTTCCTCTTCATCAAAAGTTGAACTTTCAAGAAGGGAAGAATATTTCTGAAAAGAATTACAGAGGATTTAATACTGTTTCTTGGTGTTGGCAGCCCCCTCAGCCTTTGTTCTTTGAGTCTAACGTAGAAATCCCCTACTAAAAACTCAACATGTCTATTCTGAAGATCCAGGCAAGCAATATCTTTGACTCTCCTGGTACCTGCAGCATTGAAGTTGATCTCTGCACTTTCGAAAGTTCTCTTCTGAGCTGCTGTGCCCAGTGTTTCTTCTACTGGCATCTATGAAGCCTTAGAGCTTCAAGACACTGACAAGATTCTCCGCATGGGGAAAGGTGTCCCAAAAGCTGTTGGACATGTCAAATAAAACTTTTTTCCCCAGGCTTGATTAGCAAGAAAGACTTTTGTGGAGCAGAAGAAGAATGACAAATTGATGTTAGAAATGGCTGACACTAAGAATAAATGTCAATTTGTTATGAATGCGTACTTGGACTGTCATGGGGTGTTTATAAGTCCAGAACAGCTGATAAAATTGTTCCCCCAGCATTGCCACAATGAAGCCATCCTGCCAGTTATAGCTTTTCAATATGATCTGTGGTCGCTCTCAGGCTGCTAAGAAGCTACCAATGTAAGATTTCATATTATAGCAGCAAACTTCAAGAACTTCTTGCACATTGGAGCTGTGGTCTACCACAAACTGAATAATGTTATTTAGTAGAAATGTGGACAGGATGCTACTGAAGGAAAGGATGAGAGTGACTTTACTTCTAATATTCTGGAGAATAAAAAGTTCTGGAGCTGCTAAAGAATGCTATTGAAGGTTGACAATACTGATAAGGTTGTAATTGGCATGGATGTTAATGCCTTGGAATTCACTTGATCAGGGAAATAAATATTACTTGGACTCCAAATCTCCCGAAAAGCCCAGCAGATACATCACACCTGATAACTTGAGGACCAACATAAGACCTTCATCAAGGTTATACATTGTTTTCTATTGAAGATTTCATTGAGCAAGATGACTGGGAAATTTAGAAATCCTTCCTCACTACTACAGACATTCAGGTGGTAGTGATTAATTCTAAGCACGTTAAAAAATGTTGTAAATGAAAAAGACTGCAGTTGACTCTTGCTCAAAGAGAGCCAGTTTGGCTGTGTGACTGAATCTCTCAAGGCATGCAAGGTAGCTTAGTATAGTTGGTATTTGTTCTGGGGAGACTGAAAGTATTTTCTGGGTCTCTGCATTGGACACATCAAGACTGATTCACCCTGATTATCTGAACCTCTGGCCAAGTATAATTGGATTCTCAGAATTAAGGAAGAGCTGGGGAATAAAGCTAAATTTGTTGGGAGGGACTTCAGAAATGTTATGCCCAAGTGAGCTCTGTGGTTAGGAGAATCCCAGAGCTAACAAGCACTAACCACTTGATTCGAAGTCGGCTTCTATACTAAAAATGGGCAGCTCCAATTAGCACACCAGTTGCTTTTGCTGGCAGGGTCCTTTGCAACCGTGTTCAAATCTGACCTCATATACTTACTAGTTTACCTCAACCTCTCTGATTCCCTCACTACTTTGTTAAAACTATCTCATGAGAGTCCGTTCACAGGAACTCTGTTGGAAGAACTTGCTTTGTGATCCTGTAACTGGGCTAAAATAACCTGATCTTACCCTCTCCCCGTGTGTTAATATGTGGAGCCATCTATGTGTGGTGAAATCCCTGATCTTAAGTGGTTTTTGCTTGCAGAATAAAAAAAGAAGGATTCAATAACTGACTGGGAAAGAAGAGACAGAAATAGAGACAGTGAGATGAAATTAGAGTTTTAGAGGTGTGCATATTAATTTTTTTCGATGAAAGATAGTCACTTTTTTTCAAAGGTTTGAAGAATTCCAAAGTGGAAAACATCCACAAAAGCCCTTTAATTTATTCAGCAAGCATTTAACATGTATTTGGCCATCTAGATCTGAAAAATAATGTCTTCTAAAACAAATGAAATAAGCAATTATCTAGCTTTTGGAGAAAGAGAATCCATTATCTTCAGGGGGAAAAAAGCCCATTTTGCTTTTGCACATCTGCAATTTTAGGGAGTTTTTTCTTAGCTCAAGCCTAAATTTGCCTCTCTGCAACTTCCAACCCCTGGGGACAAAGCACATCAATGCAATATATCTTCCACATGAGAGTCCTTCAGATATTGAGTCTATCGCTTCCAGGCCCATGCACGGGTTGTCTCTTATCTAAGATAAATATCCCTATTTGCCCCAGGGGTGTCAAATTCTCCCTCATGCAAGATCAAAACTCCCCATTTTGACTGGAAAGAGATTAAAATGTAATTGGGCAATGTTTGATGAAATAAATACAAACACAATATAGACAATGTCAATTTGTTGTTTTCTTAAGTCAATATGTTAACTTTAAGGATACATTTCTACTTGAGTTTTTCACTAGTGGTTTAAATGATACCTTTTGTGGCATAATTACTGCTAGCTTTGTTTCTTCACCTGGATAGCCCACAGTCATTTCTTTTTTTCTTTTTAATTTAATTTATTTAATATATTTAGTTTTCAGCATTGATTTTTACAAGAGTTTGAATTACAAATTTTCTCCTCATTTCTACCCACCCCCACACTCCAAGATGGCTTATATTCTGGTTGCCCCATTCCCCAGTCAGCCCGCCCTTCTGTCATCCCACTGCCCTCCCATCCCCTTTTCCCTTCCTTTTTTGCAGGGCAAGATAAATTTCTATGCCCCATTGCCTGTGTATCTTATTTCCTAGTTGTACGCAAGAACTTTTTTTTTGTTGTTTTTGAATATCTGTTTTTAAAACTTTGAGTTCCAAATTCTCTCCCCTCGTTCCCCCTCACCCATCCTCCCTAAGAAGGCAAGCAATTCAACACAGGCCACATTTGTATCATTATGTAAAACCCTTCCACAATAATCATGTTATGAAACACTAGCTATGTTTCGCTCCTTCCTAACCTATCCCCCTTTATTGAATTTTCTCCCTTGACCCTGTCCCTTTTTGAAAGTATTTGGTTTTGATTACCTCCTTCCCCTGTCTGCCCTCCCTTCTATCATCCCCCCTTTTTTATCTTCTTCCTCCTTCTTTCCTGTGGGGTAAGATACCCAATTGAGTGTGTATGGTATTCCCTCCTCAGGTCAAATCTGATGAGAGCAAGATTCACTCATTCACCCTCACCTGCCTTCTCTTCCCTTCATACAGAACTGCTTTTTCTTTTTCTTTTATGAGAGATAATTTACCCCATTCTATCTCTCCCTTTCTCCCTCTCTCAATATATTCCTCTCTCATCCCTTAATTTGATTTTTATTTCTTTTAGATATCATCCCTTCATATTCAACTCACCCTGTGCCCTCTCTCTCTCTCTGTCTCTCTCTCCCTCTCTCTCTCTGTCTCTCTCTATCTCTCTCTCTCTCTCTCTCTGTCTCTCTCTCTCTCTCTCTCTCTCTCTCTATATATATATATATATATATATACACACACACATATATACATACACACACACACATATATACACACACACACACACACACACATATATATATATATATGTGTGTGTGTGTGTGCGTGTGTGCATATTCCCCTCAGCTACTCTAATACTGAGATCTCATGAATCATACACATCATCTTTCCATTTGGGAATGTCAACAAAACAGTTCAACTTTAGTAAGTCCCTTGCAATTTCTTTTTCTTGATTAACTTTTCATGCTTCTCTTGATTTTTGTGTTTGAAAGTCAAATTTTCTATTCAGCTCTGGTCTTTTCACTGAGAAAGCTTGAAAGTCCTCTATTTTATTGAAAATCCATTTTTTGCCTTGGAGCATGATACTCAGTTTTGCTGGGTAGGTGATTCTTGGTTTTAATCCTAGCTCCATGGACCTCCAGAATATCGTATTCCAAGCCCTTCGATCTCTTAATGTAGAAGCCGCTAGATCTTCGGTATTCTGATCGTGTTTCCACAATACTCAAATTGTTTCTTTCTGGCTGCTTGCAATATTTTCTCCTTGATCTGGGAGCTCTGGAATTTGGCGACAATATTCTTAGGAGATTTCTTTTTGGGATCTTTTTGAGGAGGTGATCTGTGGATTCTTTCAATTTCTATTTTGCCCTGTGGCTCTAGAATATCAGGGCAGTTCTCCTTGATAATTTCTTGAAGGATAATATCTAGGCTCTTTTTTTGATCATGGCTTTCAGGTAGTCAATAATTTTTAAATTATCTCTCCTGGATCTATTTTCCAGGGCAGTGGTTTTTCTAATGTGATATTTGACATTGTCTTCCACTTTTTCATTCCTTTGGTTCTGTTTTATACTATCTTGATTACTCATGAAGTCACTAGCTTCCCCTTGCTCCAATCTAATTTTTAAGGTAGTATTTTCTTCAGTGGTCTTTTGGACCTCCTTTTCCATTTGGCTAATTCTGCCTTTCGAGGCATTCTTCTCCTCATTGGCTTTTTGGAGCTCTTTTGCTATTTGAGTTAGTCTATTTTTTAAGGCGTTGTTTTCTTCAGTATATTTTTCAGTATTTTTTGGTTCTCCTTTAGCGAGTCATTGACTTGTTTTTCATGGTTTTCTTGCATCATTCTCATTTCTCTTCCCAATTTTTCCTCTACTTCTCTAACTTGCTTTTCCAAATCCTTTTTGAGCTCTTCCATGGCCTGAGACCAGTTCATGTTTTTACTTGGAGGCTTTTGTTGTAGGCTCTTTGACTTTGTTGACCTCTTCAGGCCATATGTTTTGGTCTTCTTTGTCACCAAAGAAAGATTCCAAAGTCTGAGACTGAATCTGGGTGCATTTTCGCTGCCTGGACATGTTCCCAGCTATCTTGCTTGTCCCTTGAGTTTTTTTGTCGGGGTATGACTGCTTGTAGAGTAAAGAGTACTACATTCCAAGCTTGAGGGGATGCGCTGTTGTTTTCAGAGCTATTACAGCCAGCTCTGCCACACCAGCACTCCTCCTTCCCCAAGAACCCCCAACCTGGACTGGACTCAGATCTTCAGCAGGCTCTGCACTTCTGCTCTGATCCACCACTTAATTCCTCCCACCAGGTGGGCCTGGGGCCAGAAGTAAATGCAGCTGTAGTTCTGTAGCTGCCCCACCTCCGCTGTCCCCAGGGCTGTGGCTGAACCACAAGCTCCTTCTTTTACTCTGGCCCCAGCAGCTTTTCCCACTAACCTTCTTTGTTGTCTTTGGTGTTTGTGGATTGAGAAGTCTGGTAACTGCCACAGCTCACTGATTCAGGGTGCTAGGGCCCACCCCACCCGACTCCCAGTCTGGTTGGTCCTGCTGCCGTGCTGGACTCTGCTCCACTCTGCTTCCAGCTCTGTGCATGATAGACCTTACCCAGAGACCATCCAGGCTGTCCTGGGCTGGAGCCCTGCTTCCCTCTGCTATTTTGTGGGTTCTGCAGTTCTAGAATTGGTTCAAAGCCATTTTTATAGGGTTTTGGAGGGACTTGGCGGTGAGCTCACACTAGTTCCTGCTTTCCAGCCTCCATCTTGGCTCCACCCCCCTGCCCACAGTAATTTCAAACTAAACAGGAATGAAACAAAGCTATCTTTTTCTTTGACCCTGCTCCTCTTCCTAACTTCTGTATTTTTGCCAATGTGCCACCATTCTTCCAATCACTCATTGTTGATTCTATAATTTCTGTCACCACAAAACCCAGTATGTAATCACTTCCCAAATCTCTTTTTAAGGCAAAATGATGTGTTTGATAGAGCCAAGAAGACCCAGGTTCACATTCTACTTTTGACATATAATGGATGCATAACCCTGGGTAAGACTCTTAACTTTCTCTGCAGGTCATGAGGATAAACGATGGGTCTCCCTTAAGACACTGCACTGAACCCTCTTCTCTGGCTATACTAACATGGGTTTCTCATCAGCCCTTGTGGGTATAATTATTACATCTAAGTAGATGATTTATATATATATGGATTTGTGTATGTATGTATACCTATATGTATATATGTATGTATACATGCACATAAAAATACGTGAGTACTATATATGTCTCATAGACATCTCAAATTCAATATGTCAAAACCAGAAAATTTTATTTTCTCCCCAAACTATCCCTTCTTAATTTTTCCACAAATGAGGAAAGTACTATTATCTTTCCAGTCATACAGATTCTCAGCGTTTTACTCTATATGTTTTGTCTGGTTGTCCCCTGGTAAAATAACAATCCTTTTTTAACTGCTAAAATGGAAGAAACCTCAGGTTCAAAAAGGGGGACCTGAAATAAGCCAGAGTCTGATGACAGTTTACAAAATTATAATGGCGTTTCTTGTCTGAGAAGCTTGAAAGCTGGAGGAGAGAAACAAGTGTTCAATTGCTCAAAGGGGAGTGGGAAAACAACGAGGTATTTATACATATTTGAGGTATTTAGGACTTTTTTGAGGTATTTATGGTTAAGTGGGGGTTAAGGGAGAAACACAAATTGGAAAGTCAGACAGGAAGTGGGGATCTAAGGAGAAAATATTTATAGTCATGATAAATTAGAAAGCAGGATGTTTGCTGCTCTTTAGGTAAATCAGAAAGGAGGATGTTTGCTGTTCTTTGGATAAGTTAGGAAGCATGTTTGTTTCTCCCTCTGACCTGGTCAAGGCTTGTTTCAATAGTTGTAGCCATCTCCGAATTCAGCTTACTTTGCAAAGCATCACTGGTATATCAAGCTGCACTGGGCTTAAGAAGTCCTCCTGCTGGCTAGTTACTGTGCTACTCCATTGTCTGTTTCCTCTGTTGCAAAGGTAAGCTCTAGAAAAGGGTTGGGGAACCTGCGACCTTGAGGCCATATGCCACCCTCTAGGTCCTCAAGTGCAACCCTTTGACTGAGTCAAAACTTCACAGAACAAATCCTCTTAAAAGAAGGCTGTACCCAAGAAATTAGAAGGCCACATGTGGCCTCAACACTTCAGGTTTCCCACCCCTGCTCTAGTATATTCAATCAGTTGGTACAGTCATCACACAGACCATGTTCACACCCCCATGCCTAGAATACTTCCTTCTCTTCTCCATCTTTGGCAGAGATGTCAGTTTGTAGTCGTGACAGCCAGTTTCCTCAAGGGAGTTCTCAGTATCAAGGTAATCAAAAGTCCAGTCTTTATCTACTATATATAGATAAGAGGATTATAAATATTTAACAAAGACAGGATTTGAACTCTGGTGCTTACACTCCAAAACCAATGCCATTTTTAGTGTGCATTACAGGATGCCATCATATTCAAAATTGATTAGAATGTTTAAAAGAACTCTCCTTCCACCAAGAAATCTCAATTAAGAGACCATCTTTTTTTTGTTTAAGTTGCTAATTAACTCTTGCTTCTTATTGTATATCTGTGTGTGTGTGTGCATGTGTATGTGTGCATGTGTATACATATATACATAAATGTGTGTGTATGCATGTACACACATATATTAGATATAGATAGATATATTGTATATATAATTTTAGCACAGGATAATGCTTAGGCACAGAAATATAGGAGACAGAAAAATGTCATGCACTAAAAACAGAATAACTTGATAGGAAACCCCTGCTAGACTGCCCAGTTGAGCAAACCCCAGTCCAAGCAGATCCAGGTGGTTCTGCTCTCATTTGGAGGTGGCAGCTTCCAGTACATTTCTGGTCCCACAGCTGTGGATGTCAAGCACTCTCCAGAACTGACAGGCAGAGCTAAAGGAATGACGTACTCCAGCTTCAATGAAGTGACAAGCATCGACATGAAGCAAGCATCAGGAAGAGGTGAAATAAGAATGTTTAAATGTCAAGATTTTAAGTGGCTGATTGGGGTTCAAGGATGACCCAAGATCCAGAATCCCTCAGTGCTCTGTCAGCGAGTCAACAAATAGTCATTGAACTGCTGCTGTGCATAAGTCACAGTGCATGGTGCTAGACATAAGGGATACAAAAGGATATAAGCCATGGACATTGTCCTTAGTGAGTTTATGATTCAGTAGAGAGAATTGCTAGGGACACTTATATTGTAGTACTAAGCAGTGTGTGACAAAAGACCATGCATATGATTGCTATAAAGTTGCAGGAATAAAAGGAAAGTAATCACTTCCTTCTGGGGGAATCAGAGAATGTTTCATGAAACAGGTGGCATTTGAGCTAAACCTGCCACCAGCTCCAAATCACGCTGCCCCTACCATCAACCTTTCTAGAAGCACATACTACTCTGATACCGGAGCAGCCAGCACTCTCTTTTCAGAGCTCATGCCTTATTCTGACATGAGCCAGGCTTCCACCTAACTTTCCAGCTACTAGGTACAAACCAAGCTCTGCTGCCCCTTTTCTCCTTTATATATTGTTTTTTACCCCATTAGAATTTAAACTTCTAAAGGTCAGAACTATTTTGCTTGCTTATAATTGTATTTCCATCCCTTAGCATAGTGTCTGGGTCATAGTAAGTGCTTAACATATGTTTAATTTTATTTGTTCTCTCTCTGTCTCTGCCTCTGTCTCTCTGTCTCTCTCTCTCTCTGTCTCTCTCTCTGGGTCATAGTAAGTGCTTAACATATGTTTAA
Organism: Trichosurus vulpecula; assembly: GCF_011100635.1. Taxonomy (NCBI): domain Eukaryota; kingdom Metazoa; phylum Chordata; class Mammalia; order Diprotodontia; family Phalangeridae; genus Trichosurus; species Trichosurus vulpecula. Next base: position 145,094,487 of record NC_050578.1, read on the forward strand.
TTTTATTTGTTCTCTCTCTGTCTCTCTGTCTCTGTCTCTCTGTCTCTCTGTCTCTGTCTCCCTGTCTCTCTCTGTCTCTCTGTCTCTCTCTCTCCCTCTCTCTCTCTCTCTCTCTCTCTCTCTCTCTCTCTCTCTCTCTCTCTCTCTCCCCCTCCCTCCCTCCCTCCCTCCCTCTCTCTTTCTGTAGGATTTCAACATGAAGAGAAAATTTGAATTCACATAGAGATAGAAGAGAAAGCAAGAATAGAGAAACACAAAAGTTCAAGGCTTTTTCTTGAGGAAGAGTGATTTTCATTTGCTCCTTTCTAAATACTGAAAACACAGACCTTGTGGATGATTGCAAGACTTTCTTAAATCTAAACAATCAACAGAATAATGAATCCGACACTTTTATAGAGCTTTTTCTGAGTTCTGAGGTACAAATATTCACACTAAATGTTTGAGTGGCCTCCCAAGAGCATCTTTTAGCTGAGTCCAGCACAATCCTGATGGAAGAAATTGTCAACCTTATCTAGTCTATCTTCCTCATTTTATATGAGGAAACAGGCCAAGAGATTAAGTGACTGACTCAAGGTGACAAAGTAATAAATGCTAAATCTATGATTTGAACTCAGGTCTTCTGAGTCCAAATTCAAAATTCTGTCCACTGTACCATGCTGCATCCCTAAAAGACCCACTTTGTGTAAAATAAAAATGACTTTGAGTCTAAAATAGTCTTGAGTTAATTTCAGTTGAGTTATAGTCTGTTTTCACCCCAACTCTTCAACGGTCTCAGAGTCTCTCTTTCTAAATGGTTGATTGCTTACTTATTTAGACAGTTCTAGACATCATCTATTAATATGAGGTTGGCTATTCAAATTAGAAATGATTTCAATTTTGTTGTGATATATTTCTCCCACATGGGCTGCTAGGTGTCACAGTGGATAGAGTGCTAAGCCTGAAGCCAGGAAGACTCATCTTCCTAAGATCAAAACTGGCCTTAGATAGCTGTCACCCTAGGCAAGTCACTTAACCCTGTTTGCTTTAGTTGCCCATTTGTAAAATAAGCCAGAGAAGGAAATGACAAACCTCTCTGGTGTCTTTGCCAAGAAAACCCCAAATGGGGTCATGAAGAGTCAGAAACAACTGAAATAACTAAACAACAAAAATGCTTCTTCTACACGACACAAACACACACACAATAATAGCTATCTGGAATTAAATGACTTAAATAGACTGGACTCCATGTTTCATTGCATTTTCACAATTCTCTAGTTTTGTGAAACATTTTGATTTTGTGTAAGGAGCTTGGGTGGGAGAAGGGGAGAATACTGTTTAGGAATACTATTGAAACAATGTAAAAAACGTTCATTTTTTTTTTTTAAATCATCAATATCATTCCTGTCTAACAATTCAAAAATGTCTAAAATGGATTAAGGGGTAAAGATGAAGGACAGAGAGTAGTAGTCAGGCAAACGTAATTGAAAATTGATAGGCACATCCTTGATTTCCTAGTTTAATGTTGTCTACTGTTTTAATTAAGCAATGACTCCTGTGAAGCCAGAGGTGTGTGTGTGTGTGTGTGTGTGTGTGTGTGTGTGTGTGTGTGTGTGCCTGTGTGTGGTACAAGTACAATTGAGGAATTGTCAATATTTCTATTCTGATTATCTTCAAAGTTGTAAATTTCAGGGAAGGGGGACCTTTCTGATTTAGACACCAGGTACCTAGAACTTGCCTTGAGGTTATCAAACCTGTTGACAAGGACTAAGTGATAGCTATTTATTGGTGACCTAGAAAGGAAAATTTTAGTGAAATCCCTTAAATAGAACATTTTTATCATCTGCTTATTTTTAAACTACATGAAGGAACATCTTTTTTCCTATTTTTAGTAGTTTCTCTCCTTGAAAACTTAATGAGTTCAGTATCTCATCCTTCTCTCCTTATTAAGATTTCACAGCATTTCAATCCAAATCCATGATAAAAAATAACTTAGAAATAGCAAAAATACCATCTATATTGTACAATTTAGTTTATTTTTAAAAAGAAGTTAAAATAAATGTCCTTGTTTATTGGTATGATTTCAAATTTGCTATATTCAAAGTGCTATTAAGAATAAAATGCAATGATTGATATTTAGAAATATATCAGTTACTACAAGCACACTGTACTTTTATGAGAATTGCCTTGTTCCAACCCAACTTTATTTTCATAGGGGAAAAAATGGCATTCAATTTTAAAGCATTTTGAGTGGTCAAAGATTTATGAGTTATTGATTCAATGTGGTTTTTCTCCAAAATATACCCTAATGGGGGTCTCATATTGTTTTTAGCTAATTCATCACTTCAAATCCTTCTCATTGCCATTCATGAAGTAACAAATGTATACCAGAGAAACTAAGAAAAAGCTGCCAAATGACACATATTTTCATTGATCCTATTTATTCCCTAGAAATAAAGGATTATGATACAATCTATTTTAAAAGAGATTGATAAAAGTTAGGCAGGTTACAACCAAAATAAATGTAATCTATTCAATGCTGTACTTATTCTATCCCCTACTTTCTTGATGAGAACAAAGAGAGCTTTGATAAATAAAAACAATGAAACAAATGGCATAGTCTAAGGTTCAGGAAAAACTGCTGAAAATAAATAAACTTGAGAGGATTCTGGGAGGATGGTGGAGTAGATTGGAAAATTCCAAACTCTCCAGATTTCCCCCATAAATGAGATAATAATAGCACCTCAGGATGAACATAGAGCATAAAAATAAATATGAGTGGGGGCAGAAGAGTGGTTCTCCTGTGACAATCAGAGAAGATCTGAAGAAAAAGTCCACCCATGGATCCTGATTCAGCACTAAGCCCATGGAGGACCTTGGGCCTGCAGCAGGCTTTCTGCAGGCCCTAGTGCAGCAGCAGTCAAATGGACAGCCCCTCCCCCCACCCCCACCCTCGCCACCTCACACACACACGCGCACACACACACACACACACAAACACAGAAAGGCCCCAAGCACAGTGCCAGGTGAGTGGGTAGTGCCCCCCCACCATGGCACCTGAACAGCACTAGGCAAGCAACCAAAATGTGCAGCCCCCCCGTATGAGAAGCTTAGGACAGTGCCCCTTCCACCCGAGAAGCAGAGCTCAACTTTAAAAGTACTGAATTAAAAGATTCTAGGGAGATGGAGAAGTAGTCAGAAAATTCCAAGCTTTCCAGATTTCTCCCGAGATAAAATATCACCTCAGGGTGAACAAAGAGTGATAAAAATAAGTAATAGTAGGAGCAGAACAGTTGTCCTTCTGGGACAATCAGAGACGATCTGAAGAAAAATCCCTGGACAGCTTTGTCCCTGTGATGAGTAAAAACCTCCAGGCTAGGTCCCCTTAAACAACAAAGGGCAAACTCTGGGATTAGCTGGGTTGGGAGGCTTCCTCAGCCCTAGCTACAGGAACTTTTATTCCCAGGACAGTGAGGAGAGTTGGGTGTCTGACCTAGGGGACCTTTGCTGACAAGCAATGCCAGACCCAGTTGTGCTGTGGAGTCACAGCCTGGGTGAGAAGGAACCATCGCATGCCAGGCAAACACAAAAGCAGTGAAGAGGCACTCACCACTGGCTGTGAGCACTTACAGAAGACTGGAGACCTTGGTTTCAGTTCCATGCCAGAGGGGAGAACTGAAGGAGGGCCTGAGGCCAAAGGCGCCATCCCCCATACCTCAGGGCTAGATGTGATTACAAAAATTAAGCTGCTACAAATAAAATAGAAAAACAAACAAACAAATAAACAAATAAATGAAGAGGCAAAGGAGAAAGAATCCAACAAAAAAGAATTACTATGGGAATAGAGAAGACTGGGTTCAACTTTAGAGGAGCATACTGAAGCAAAGAAAGAGGGTTTCTCTTCTACCTCCAAAGAATAATGTCAAATGTTTATCTGCCCAAAAAGAACTCATAGATGAACTTACAAAAGACTTTAAAAATCAAATGAAGGGATTTAGGAAAATTTTTATTCTTTTTTTTTATTTTTAGTTTGCAACACATGGTTCTACACAATTTTGAGTTCCAGATTTTCTTCCCTCTCTCCCCAAGATGGCATGGAATCCCATATAACTTCCATGTATAACTTCGCATTGAATTAATTTACACACTAGTCAAGTGGTGGAGAAGAATTATGACCAATGGAATGAATCATGAGAAGGAAGAAACAGAACCAAAGGAAAAAAAAAACACAACCCAACAACAAATACAAAAGAGAGAAAAAAAAGGGGGGGGGGGGAGAAAAAAGGTGAGCATGAAGTGTGCCTCAATCTGAATTCATACTTCGTAGTTCTTTCTCTGGATGTAGATAGCACTCTCCATCACGAGTCCTTTGGAGCTGTCTCTGCATATTGTGTTGCTGAGAGGAGCAAAGTCTGTCAGGGTTAGTCATCACAGAATCCATATATCTGTGGTTGCATATAATGTTCTCCTGGCTCAGCTCCTCTCACTCAGCATTATGTCATGTAGGTTCTTCAAGGTTGTTATGAAATCAATATCATCCCCATTTCTTATAGCACAATAGTATTCAATTACCTTCATATACCACAGATTGTTCAGCCATTCCCCAATTGATGGGCATCCCTTTGATTTCCAATTCTTAGCTACTACAAAAAGAGCCACTATAAATATTTTTGTAAAAATGGGTCCTTTTCCCACTTGTATGATCTCTTTGGGATACAACCCTAGGAGTGGTATTGCTGAGTCAAAGGGTATGAACATTTTTATAGCCCGTTGGGCATAGTTCCAAATTGCTCTCCAAAATGGCTGAATCAGTTCACAACTCCACCAGCAATGTAACAATTTTTATTCTTAGAAAAAGAAGAACAATCCAAGAAAAACAAGCAGATTGTGAAAAGACAGTCAACCAATTAGAAAAGGAGATCCAGGATCTTAAGAAAGAAAATTAGTTTTTTAAAATCAGAATTGGGCACAAGGAAGCTTGCAAAGTTGTCCTAGATCAAGAAATAATAAAACAAAATATAAAGAATGAAAAAAAAGTAGAAGAGAATGTGAAACATCTCATAAGAAAAACAATGGATCTGGAAAAAAACAGATCAAAAAGAGAAAATATAAGAATAATTGGACTACCTGAAATATATGAAAAACAAAGAATCTTGATGCAATAACACGACATTATTTTTTAAAAAATTGTTGTAAAGCATTAGGACAAGAACAGAAAGCAGAAATAGAAAAAAAATCCACCGATCACCATCTGAAAGAGATCCTACAAGGAAAACTCACAGGAATATCATAGTCAAATTCTGAAACCCCCAGCCCAAGGATAAAATATTATGAGCAACAAGAAAAAAAAATTCAGTATGGTGGTACCAAAAGTAGAATCACACAAGACCTAGTAGCGGTGACATTAAAAGACTGCAGGTCTTGGAAAACTACACATGGAAGAGCAAAAGAACTGGGGTTCCAGCCAAAAATATAATACCCAGCAAAGCTAAGCATAATCCTGGATTTAAAAGTGGATATTTAATGAATTGTCAGACCTTCAGGATTTTGTTCAAAAAAAAAAAAAAACCACTGAACTTAATAGAAGATTTGACATACAAAAGCTAAGAGAAATATAAGGTACTTACTAAAGACTAATTACAAGGGCCTCTATAAGGACATACTGTTTACCTTAAAATATAAAAACAAATGTCTAATATTGTTATTAGTAATTGGATAGCTCATAAGAAAGATTGGGGCAGACCTGAGTATTATATGAATTTTAAAAGTAAAACTATTTAGGAACAGATACATAGAGTAATTATATGATACAAATGTAGTGTTAGAGGAAGACCTGACACAGAGGAATTAGATGGGGGAGGAGGGCTGTTAGTTCTGGAAACCTACTTTCATTGGGAATGCATTCAAAATGGAACAACATATACATACGTAAAAAAGTATAAACGTCTTCTAAATTCAGAAAGAAATAAAATGCTAAGGGGATAGGGAAAGGGGAGAAGGTAATGGAGGGATTTTTAGAGGGGAGGGTGAGGGAATAGGTTAAAGGCATAGAATAGAATAGAATATAGAATAGAAAAGGTATAGAAGGGTCTTTGGATTAAAGGGAATGGGAGGATAAGGGAGGGATCCTTGGAGGAGGGGTAGGTTAAGTAGTAGGGCAAATTATCAGGTAGGAGTAAACTAGAGGAGTCAGGAGGGATAGGAAATAAGAGAAATGCACAAACATAAAAGAACAGGAGTAGAATTTGTTAGGGAGAAAGGAGCAGGGGTGGTAATCGTGATCTGAGGCAAAATTAAAGCTAAACTAGGTTTAATCAAAAGACACTATACTATATGTAAGCCATATTTATCAACATTGTTTTGGACTATTTAAATCAGCTAGACAGTCTAAGGTGGGGAAACTGCTGTGGTGCAGAAAATGATGAGTTGTTGGACTTGGAAAAACATGGAAAGCCTTGGACTTATGAAGGAAGAGGTTATCCACCCTTAGAGAAACAGGGGATAAATAAGTATAGAATAGTCTTAGAGTGATGCATATGAATGTATATGTCTATATATGGCTCTGATTATTGATATTTAAGTATATATACATATATATATATATATATATGTGTGTGTGTGTGTATGTGTTTAAGTGTATGTAAGTATAGGTGTATGTGTGTTTATGCACATCTGTGCATGTTTACGTCTATATATGTATGTATGTGTATATATGCACATATATGTATATATGTGTATCTGTGTATATGTACAGAGATGCTTAATTGTGCCCTCCTGGAGGTGGGGGAAAGAAGGGGGAAAAAGAATAAAGTAAAAAGTGCATAGCAGAGAACAAAAGAAAACTTACAAGGAAGCAAAGAATAGACGGACAGCTCTCAACACAACACATAGTATTTATTATATCGGCTTTCTTTAAATGGAAATTTATTGCTTTATTTTTTGAATCTTCTCACATTGTGCTGTGCACATGGCAATACTTTTTTTTTTCTTTTCTTGTTTTGTATTATTTTAGTTTTAGTATTTAAGTTTGTTTCTCTTTTCTTATTTTGTATGTAAGTTTAAAATAAAAAAGAAGTGAAAAAAATAAGCAGACTCTATAATAATGGCTAATTGTGTTATCCTTCCAAGGAACCAAAAGCCAACATTGTATTTAGTAATAGATGTTTTCCTTGGGACATATCCACTTAACAATCATCATGCACACCATAAAGAATAGAAATAGATTATAATTATCTGGATGACTTGCCCCTAGTCACAAAACAGTTTAAGGGACTACAGATCCAATTCATCCATAGGCACTACTTCTATACCTCTACACAAACAGTTCTGATTTGCAACACTGGCCTTGATTCCAATATGCCTTATATGCTCTAAAAATAAGCCAAAATAGGAACTTCACATGCAGGAGAAATATACAAAACTCCATCTAGGGGTCAGAATCTGGTAAACAGGCTACTCTACACTAACTAATGATGAAATTGAGAGAAATGGTAAATGATCTTGATTCAGAGGAAAGTGATCATTTAGTTATGTCTTTTCCAATAGGCCTGCTAGCAGATTAAAATACTCCTTATAAAACACTGACTTGGTCCCAATCTTGAATTCACTAAAATACTAGCTGTTCTTGACCAAACTAAGTAAAATTTATTTTCTTCTTTTTTTTTTCTAAATTTTCAGGTATCTCCAACATCCACAATCCGTGATGTTAAACACAAATTTCACAAAGCATGTAAGTTTTTGTTGTTTTTATATTTAGTCATTTAGAATCCAAATTAGATCTCTTTTAATTCTAACATATAGTTAATTGATAACTTCTAATTTAAAATTATTATTTCTATTTGTATCCATACTGGTTTGAAAATTTTAATGGAATGAATATCTACACATGAGACATAGAATCTATACTTTGATGGATTACTTTTACTATCCTTTATAAATAGGTATTCTGAGCTTAAATTTAGCTAAAAAAAGATTTTATAGTCTGTATAAAATTATGTTCCTTGACATCTTATTCAAATATATTTACCTGATATATATCTAACAATTAAAATTATTTAGTTGTATTGGCAACCAAAAATGGGCTCCTTAGCACTTAGTCAACAAGTGCCCTTGACTAGTTTGGCTTTTTCCCCTGAACTGAATGCTGTTTGTATCTTGGACTGGAGTAAGCTTGTCGGCCCCTTCACCTTGCTTCCCTTGCTTAAGCTGATGGAAAAAACCTGTGCTTTCCCCGGCGTACCTTACACCCCCGCAGAAGCTGGATGGTTAAAAGCAGCTCCCGTTGGAGCCAGAGGCTGCTACAGTTACAGTTACAGCTACAGTTACAGCTACAGTTACAGCTACAGTTACAGTTACAGTTACAGCTACAGTTGCAGTCACAGCCACAGCCACAGCCACAGCTGAAGCAGGAGCTGCCAGTAGCAGAGCTGACCTACGGGAGGAAGCTGAACAAAGACTTCAGGCCAGTGGGTAATCTTATTACCCTAGAGGGGGAAGCATGATTTTGCTTTACGCAATCATGCTTCTCTGTAGCCTCCTGGTTACTCTTTCAAGGCGTACTTATTGGGCCTGGAAGCCTTTGATCAATATATCAAAATGGGGTTGCTGGTTCATGGGTTGGTTACTGTGGAGCCTAAATATATGTTTTGATTCTTTTGCCTTCTACTTTGAGAGTTTCTTATATCCGGCGGTTCCGAACGTTTCAGACATGTTTATGATCCTCTTTGAGATTATAAACTCTGCCCTCCTAATACATGTGTCCTCAGGCCTGGGTCACTGCACTCTCAATCTCAATTTCCAAGGTATCCTTCTGCAGATTAGGAAAGCATTATGAAACAGGTTCAATCCTACAGGAATCTGACCTAATGAGAGGGGTTCAGGGATGGGGAACCTGTGGACTCCAGGCCACATGTGAACCCTCTAGGTCCTCAAGTTTGGATTTAATCAAAGGACCACACTTGAGGACCTAGAGGTCCACATGTGGCCTTGAGGTCACAGGTTCCCCACCCCTGCACCCCTCTCATTAGGTCATTAGGGTTAGGCTTTCTCTACATTTCTACCTATAGTGGCACCACTATTAGTATGTACCTGAAATTTTGGCTCAGGTTTTAAATCTCCCCAAAAAGGGAAAGGGGAGTAGAATAGTTTACAATATGCAATAATAATTAAATATATGACAGATATTTATTTCCTACAGGGAAAAGAAATTCTAAACACAATAAACTCACAAATGTGCAGGGGCAAAACAAAGCCTTAGAACAGGATTCAATAACACTAAAGATCTATAGTTATACTTTCCTGTGTGGTTAGTACTTAAACTTCTTTGGAATATCAAGCAGCTTGCAGGATTGCTAAGCAGTCCAATTCCATTTCATCTTAGCACCAAATTCCCTCATAGTCTGTCTTCTGTCCAGTCAAGTCAGTGTTTGGTCTCTTCCTTTGGTTGGCAATTGTCTTCTCTAAAGAAGGTACTTCCCCTGCTACCTGTCAGCTCCATCCAATTGTCTTAGGATCTCTGGACCTTTCAGACACTCTGATCACTTCCACTCCTAGACTCATTGATCTTGGGATGGATGTTTGTCACTCAGGAAAGGAAACACAAAATGGAAAAGGTATTATAAGACCCAGGGTGAAGCTTATCTTCTGGAGCAGTTCACATTGCTAGTCAGTTAGAGTCACCCTACTCTCTTGGGTGTCAGAAAAGCTACCATTCCTCTACAACCCCTCATAAGAAGTTCAGTGAAAAAGAATTATTTGCCACAGAGTAGAATGAAGAGAGATTGAAAGGCAAAGTCAATTCTTTTTACAACTCTACTGTGCCACCAAAACTGCATGTTCAGTGGCCAAAGAGCATATTGTTTCATCAACTCTAGGCACAAGAATCTTTTAACTCTGAGGCAAAAAAATTGCGGGAAGCAGCCAGGGACTGTATCATTTCCAATGTACACAAATAGTATGGTTCCTTGGCAGGTTAAATCACAGCTTAAACACATATATTTCAAGCCTTACTTACCTATGCTAAAGTACACTTAGCTCTGAGTTTTTGTACTACTTTAATAATTTTTAGTTTATAAGTTATTCAAGCACAATGAAAAATGTCAGTTCTGCTTTTTAACATTTTTTTGTTTAATCAGACTAATAGTTGTAAATATATTCTTGAAAATGACATTTAAGTAATTTGACAGCTAACTACATCAAATAAGATTATCTTGTTTCCCATATTTCATATTTTTTCATTTATTTAGGCCTTCATTTGTTCAGCTAATATTGAACTCAAAAAACTGTTCATAATTTGGAGTCTCAACCCAGTGCCTTGCACGCAGTAGGTATTTGTTGAATTGCAATGAATGAGCAGACTTTCTTCCTTGAAGGAATATATATTCTAGGAAGGGAGATAAGGAATGAACATTTACAAATATATAAAAACATTACGGACAATTTTCAAGTGAAGATATGAGCAAGTATTTGACAGTATGATAGCGATTATGTTCTTGGATGCTGAGAGAATGTAAAGGACAGAGCGATATGCAATGGGATTATCCTTGGGAAACTTTGTTTCAACAATCTGGCTAGTAGTTGCTGTGCGGGTATAAAACCAACAACAACCAGCTCACAGAACGCAGCAAGCCCAGGTCCTTTTCATCTGCTTTACTAAGGAAAGCAATGTTAAGGTGTTAACGATTTTACTTTAATCCAGCATACAAATATCATTCACTTAGTTCAGGGGAAAAAGCCAGTACCCTGAACATCAGAGCAAATACAAACAAATTACAAACATACATTTGCAAACAGACCAAATACAATTCATAGTTACCAACATCTGGGTTCAGCCAGGAGCTCAACAATGGCTGGCCCAGAGTCACGTGTCACTACTGCTGTGGCTCAGAGCTCCAAAAAAAGAAAGCTAACCTCTGGTTTTATATATCTTGTTCAGGGTCAAAGGTGAGTCACACATGCAACTCACCCACATGACCTAAAATCGTCACAAAAATGGGACTTAAACCCACATACTCTAAAAGCCTCTGATGTCACAAACATGTCATTCAAACCCATGTAAACTAGGCCTTCCCTTGAGGCAAGGAGGGCATCAAAGACTCCTAATTTAATCAAGAAAACAAAGACCAAACTGTTCAAGGGCACTTGGTTGAATAAGTGCTATGAGCCCATCTTAATTCCCAATACAAACTTCTTTAGGGAAGATTAGATAATTTGGTCTTTGAAGGAAATATGGAAATGTGGATTGATGGAGATGATGGAGAAAAATGTTTGGGTCAAGAACAACAGTGCAAGGTCCAGCAAATATGGGACTCTAATACTAATTAAGTGTGTGACCCAAGACAATTCTAAGGTGGAGGCATATCAGTACAGTAGAAAGAGACATGGATTTAGAATCAGATGATTTGATTTCATAAGCCTGGCTCTCTCACTTACTATTTGTTTTAACCTTGTGGAAGTAATTTAATCACTTTCACCCTCAGTTTCATCATCTTAAAACAAGGGAGTAGAAGTAGCTAGCCTATGTACAATCTATGATTGTATGATACCATCTTACCTCCACATTTCTGTGTTGTTCAATTACTTTTCAATCATGCCTGCCTCTTCCCATTTGGGATTTTCTTAAGAAAGATACTAGAGCTAGGAGTTCTAAAAGTCAGAGGAAAGGAGGCAGAGTGTTCTAGGCATGGGAAGGAAAAAGGCGGAATATCGCCTAGCAGGGGTGGGAAACCTATGACCTTGAGGCCACATGTGGCCCTCTAGGTCCTCAAGTGCAGTCCTTTGACTGAATCTAAGCTTCACAGAAAAAAATTCCTTTAATAATAAAAAAAAATAATAAAAGGATTTCTTCTGTAAAATTTGGAATCGGTCAAAAGCCTGCATCCAAGGACCTAGAAGGTCACATGCAGTTCTCCACAGGTTCCCCACCTGGGAGGGGAGAGAGGAAATAGATCAGTATGGGCAGAGTCTACTATGCCAGAGATCATATAATGTAAAAGTGACTAGAAAAGATAAGTTGGAAACAGATTGGGAAGGGCATTAAAAATCAAAGGAAGGAGTTTATATATATTTCACCTTAGAGACAATAGGGTCCACTGAAGCATGGGAACTAGGTGATTGGTAATTCAAGTTCAAATGCAAGGTGATTAGGGTCTGTAATAAGTTGGGTGGCTGGTGCAATAAAACAGCAGCAGCAACAACAAGACACACAAAAACTGGTGAGATCCAAGAGAGTTGTGCACAAAGAACCACTCACAGGATTTAGGAAGTGGGTAGGGGCGGTGATGATGGTGATGGTGGAGTTTTGGATTTTGAGGGTGATGCAAAGCAGAGGGAGGAGCCTAATCTGTCTATACTGAACTGAGGTATACTCAAAATACTTTCAAAAATGGGGAAGTCAGGAATTTTGTCAGTTCAATGACTTTAGTTTTTGACATATTCGGATTTTATGTGGAGATAAAAATATTAAAATGTTTACTATCTTTTTAAAAAGCAAGAGTAAAATGTGCAGTGCTGCTTTTCACAGTGTTTTAGAAATAATTTGACTAGAAATTGTTCCATCTCTGGCTCTCCGTCAGAGTTTGAACCCCCTAGAAAAGAAAAGGGGCCCATTGGGACAGAAAATGAAATGAATGAAGTATGAAAGGCATGAGATGTATGCTTAAATTGGGAGCATACAAAATTTTTAGGTCCCATCCCAGCAACGGTGGTACACCTCATTAGAAAAAAGGAGAAGCATATAAGTCAGATGTCTTAGGTGAGAATTGAACCCAGTTCCTGCAACCAAGGCCAGCTTTCTCTGATTTGTTCCTTCCTTGTCTGGTGTCCTAGTAAATGGGCAAACACAAAACTCCATTTTTGCTAATGTAATTTCCATGAGGTTATCTAAATAAAAGGTTTTCTGCCATGGAAATTTATTGAGTCCCAAATCTGCATACTATACAAAGCCAAGTATATCATTTCCACTTTTTCTTATCTGTTTGAAAATTAAACAAAGCTTAGAGAATGAAGGGTTGTCATGATACTAAGGTCTAGAGTCAAAGAAAGCAATGGCTATGGCCCTGACAAAAAGTGTAAGCAAGCAGGTAGAACATGTGTGGGAAATGGGAATTTTTCATTGTAATTTCTAAGGTGTGCTACTTGAGCATGGATATGTATTTGTACATCTCAGATATGTGTAGAAACATGCATTATATATATGTACAAAACTGCTTCTCTACATGTAAGTAGATACATGTGAATATACATACAAATACTATATATATATATTTCTTTCATAATCCCTCTCTCCCCTTCTTCCTCTTGATCTATATCCCGTATACACATGCTTTTCATCACATATAATATGCATATGTATACATATTATTTATATACATAGAGTGTGTTATATACATATATGAATTAAAAATCAAAATAATTTATATTTTATATTTGAGGTAATAGAGAGCCCCTGATGCATGCAAATTATATGTATGTATGTATGTATGTATAGAGTTATAGCTATGTGTATATTTAAAAGAGCATAAGAAAATGTGTAATCATGAGAATTAGATCATTGTTTTTCTCCAGAAAACATATGACATGTTTACAACCTGACAAATATCCTCTTTTCAACCTTTATAATTTTTCTAGTCATTTTCAGTTCTATCCCTGCTTATCTATATGCAAACCTGTAAAAACACCAGCAACAACATTATTTTTGTCCCTAAATTATCATGGTCAAAATGGCAAAATGACATTCGCTTTTTTTTTTAATTCTGCACTTGGTTTTCTGCAGGAGAGGGAAAGAAAAGGATGAAATTGAGCAAAATTATAAAGAATAACAATTCAAATCTACCTTGGTTTTTAAGATGTGCAAGGTACTTTCCTCACAATAGCTTCATTAGACAGAAATTACAAGTATTACCATCTCCCTTTTGGAGCTCATAGGCTCTGAGATATTATGTAATTTACCCACATTCATATAGCTTACTAGGAAGTTATTGAGAAAAACTTTGAAGCTAGGTCTTCTGACTTCAGTTCTAGCACTTCAACCACTGCAATGTACCCAGAGATAGGCATTAACTAATTCAATTGTATGTTAAGATATTAAAAGTTCAACATATTTCTTTGTAGGAAAAAAGGCATTGAAATTACATTTTGACAACATAGATGTTCTAGAAAATGGGAATAGTTGATTACAGGATTCTGCAGTAATTATTATGGGTTAGGTGTTATATTCAAAGGCCCTTTGTATATTGTGGTATGTAGCTCAAATTCAGGCAAGCATGTTTTTTTTTTTTGTTTTGTTTTTGGAGTGGGGGACATAATCTTCTTTACTTTCTGCAATATAGTATGTTGTTTATCATAACTTTCTTTATTCCTTGCAACTACTCATTTCTTCTTATCTCTGGATTTAATCTTTCTTTTGACTATTTCTGGTGGGCCAGAGGAATCTCCCGTTCAACATTCTCTTTCCTTTGAATGTTTCAGGGATTTGCCTAAGGCACAGAGAGATTGAGAGATTTGTTTAGGTCAGAAATCTGAGGTGAGATAGCCCAGCAGTTCTGCCTCCAAAGCCAGCCTCTGTGATTATTCCATGCTGCATCTAGACGACTGCTCTGGAATCAGAGGACCTGGGCTTAAATTTTACCTTCTGATGCTTAATACCTGTATTGCCTTGGGCAAATCACTTAACTTTTTTCTAGGCCTCAATTTCCACATTTGTAAAATATTACAGTTGCAATCTATTTCATTTAAGGTCCTTTCCAGCTAGCTCTAAGTCTATGATCCTGGGAGAAGTCATTTGACCTCTCCTTGCCCAAATCTTACAACTGTAAAATGAGTGAGTTTTATTAGATGGTCTCTGAGGCACCTTCCAGGTCTTGTTCTATGGTTCTCTGAAGCTAAGATTATTATGGTGGTATCTATATTTACTTTCAGTCCTAACAACTATGATATCACTTGATAATTGTAGAAAGGAAAAGGTGTAGAAAATATATCAAAAGAATGAGTTTCTAACTCATATCTGTGTGTATATAGATATGTATATCTATATACACACCCATATATATACTTATACATACACTTATATATTTCTCTTCATTGTTGTCTTGTGGCTACTGATCTTCATTTCTAGTTTTCTTCTCTTTTTTATGGTTCATTGAGTCAGTTTACACTTTTCTCACTTCTATTTCAGATCAATTTCCTATCTTTTTTTTCTCCTATGTGTAACAAACTTTTTTTTTTTACCATTTTGCCAACACATTCTCTCAACTTGGCCACTTTTGTGAGCCAAACAAAAAATTGAAAGGGGTGGGGTGGGGTAGGGTGGGGCAGGGTGGGGCAACATAGAGCTCAGAGGGAAAGAACTCACAGGCACACATATTGAATTTTTTATGGTAGTTGCTGGGAGCCAAGAAAAAAAAATCATTAAGGAGGGACAACTTTAAGATCCTCAAATTTCTTATTTAATAGAACTTAAAAAAAAAATTAAACTGGATAATTTAAAGTTCACCAGCCTATTTTTCTTCTTTTCTTTCCCTCATTTAATGCATCTAAAATTCAATCTTCTGATTATTTTCTGTCTGCTCCCCACGCAGACACTTTGTCTTTGCTTGTCTCCATCTATGTCTTTGAACATTCTTGTCATTAGTCTCTCTCCTCTGCCTCATTGCTGTCTGACTTCCTGGAGAGCCCAGGTGAGGGATCTTTGTACAGCATTCAGACATTACTGGTATCTCTCCATTTCCATACCCACTCTGCTTTCTTTCTCTCTCAAGAGATTTCATTGAAGAAAGAAGCAGCATTTTCCACACTGACAGGTGAAAACGGAGAGAAGAAAAGAATAAAATGAAACCAGGTATCACAATTATTAAATTGCTTGATATTTTCCCAGAGTCTCAAGAGGTTCTCAAAACTAAGAGTTGGTATTATTTATTCTAGGCCTACCACTTTTTTTCTGGTAAGTTTCAGAACTGCCCTAAATTTCCTTTAATTCCACATTTATTTAGTTTTATATTTTTGATTTCTGGAGATTTGACCTCTTTGGCTCCTTAGAACTTTAATTACATTTTCATCTGAGGGAATAAATTCTCATTGTGCCATCAAGTAACTGTTCAGTCTGTCCACTAAAAAATGGATTCTGGGATTCACTATAGCACATGGACTTAATTAATAATCAAAAGGTAATAAAATAGCAATTTTACATGGAGAAACTAGTGTATGAATTTGAAAACTATTTTAATGGTTACTTTAAAAGGAGAGAAATGTGGGGTTTAGGAGGTGGAAAGGAAATGCAATCCAAAATTTAATTTTACTTCTCAGATCAAAAAAAGTTCTGTTGCTTTTATTGACACCTTTCCCTTTTCCCCTAATAGGTCAAAAGGCTTGACCCTTTGGGAATTCAGTTAAGAAAAAAGAAAATAAAAACATTAAAAAATCTTATAAAAATCTAACTGGTCTATTGAATAGAAAATGGGTTAGATGCAGAAATAGACAGAAGTAGAATCAACATTAGAATTATATGGTAGAAGACTTTTTCTTTTTCATGTCCCTATTGAAAGTTAGGATCAAAGGGATTGGTCGGGTTATATAAATCTTATGATGCTGAATGCTTTCACACAGATGAAATTATGAAGGCAGAAGGGAATGTAGCTCAAAGGCCAGTACTCTAGTGAAAGCCAAAAGTAATGTAGAAATTAAGGGTCTTTACAACTGAATGAAAACAGTATGCCATTCTTACTCTGTGCCTTGCACCATACTAACTGCTGGGGATATAAATACAAGCAAGATATTCCTGGTTAAGTTTATATTCTAAAAATGAAGATAAAACACATGGCCACCAGCTCCAAACCACAGTCTCCTTTCTGTACATCCTAACATCAGAAATTTGGCCTCATTAAGTGAAATCTGTTATATCTAGAAATGATTATTAGAAAACTAATGTAGAGAGTTTCCGAGGTCCACTACAACTCCAATATCATACTAATTTCTTGAGCTGTATTTAGGCTAGGTGCCTTCCTATTTTGAGAACATCTGTAAGTAAACAAAAGTAAAAACAGTCAAATTTAATTTGCCAGGAATTGACTACAATTGAAACTGAAGATTGTGTAAGTTGTATCATACTGTACCTATTTGTTTCTTCAAAAATTTCTTAAAATGTTATTTTCTTAAAGTTAGAGTTTAGATCTCATTATTTTTTAATTAATAACCATATTGTTGTTTTAACAAAATGTATTTTTTGATAGAGGAATCAACTTGAATCATTATATCCATGAGAATCTTTTATATAAAGAATGAAACAGAGCCTCATGACATAGCTCTATGGACCTTGAATAGGTATCCTGGTGTAATAGTTTATTTATGAATTCAAAGAAGAGATATTGAGAGATATTGAACCTACACATGGGAACTTTATTTTTTTTAAACTGGACAACAAATTCATTGGAATAAAGAATGAGGATTTCCTGGGGTTAAGTGACTTGGTCACATGACCAATATGTGTTGAAATGGGACTTGAAGCAAGGTCTTCTGGACTCAGAAGAACTGTATCCATTAATGTAATGTTGTTTCATAGAAAATTTGCCATGTTATAATTTACTGACAACAAAACAGGTTGCTGTGCATGTGACAGAGTGACTGAGGTCCAATTTTTCCCCCGAATTCAGTACATTTCATAGCATATGATGTGGATCAGTTTGACAAAGACCACAGAATGACCAATCTGCTCACCTTACACTCATATTCCTTTACAACTGAATGGAAAAAGTATGCCATTCTTATTATGTGCCATGCACCATGCGAACTGCTGGGATTACAAATATAAACTAGATGGTTCTTAAGTTTATATTCTAAAAATGAAGACAAAGCACATGGCCATCAGCTCTCAACCATTATCTCCTCTCTCTGTACATCCTAATGTCAGAAATTTGGACTCCACCCCAGGACCACCGTGGGACTCATTGGTCAATTGTCACTTAATTTTCCCCAGTATGAAGCCTTCACCTCACTTCTCCTAAGTTTATTATGTGAAAAAGGAAGATAAGGGAATATGCAAGGTAGCACAGCATGGATGTACCTGAAGAGTAGTGTGGTGTATATTAGTCTGGCCTTAGTATTCATAATCAATACTTTTTAGTCAAAAGCCCAGGGTCCCAGGGCAGAAGCTCGGAGTGTCCCATTGGAGATGAGTTGGAGTTCAAAAGTATGGCAGAATGAAGGTGACTGGAGAGTGAAGAGTGAACATACTACTAGAAAGTGTTGAGCCACTAATTTTCATCTTAAAAATATATCAGTCCTGAGTATGGTTCAATCAACAATGCATGTATGAATATCTTATTTAGAAGGCTTCCTTTTGTCTAGTTAAAAATATATACTTGGATAGGTATAATTTCTTTAGTTTTTAATTTATGGCTATGTAAAGTTTATGTAAAGTTTTAAGGTGTATAAAGTGATGTGAACTACATTCTATTATTATTATTTCCATTTTATATATGACAAAACTAAAGCTGAGCAAGATTAATGTCAAATATCCCTCACTACGTCTGGTGCTTTATCCATTACACTACCTAGCTTTCTCTAAGAGAAGGTCCTAGGTCAAATTTTATGGGGGATTTGAAGAGCTTTGCCGCTTGAAGTACTGAACACATGATTTCATTATCTCAGAAAGTACAAAGGTCAGCTATTGCCTATACTGCTGATAGCACGGTCAGACCTTGAGAAATTTCCTGGAATGTGTCCCAGCTATCAAACACACTTTAGGATGAACTGAGCATGATGGAAGTGACAGAGGTATTTCAGAGCCAAAATATCCTCACATAATATCTGAAAAGCAGCTTTATGACTCATTCCCAATCGACCCAAATGAAGTTATAAACATCTATTCAGATTTAGTTTTGTGAAGATTCTGGCCTCCCCCAGCTGGTCCAATATATATTTATTTAAGGGCAGAGGCTATCTGTATTTTTGTTTGGAACGGACTCTTTCATGATGCTGATTTCATTCAGTTTATTCTCTACATTTTGTTTCAAGGACACTATGTTTCCTTTTTCTGAACAGAGGCTACACATCAGAACTTTCATGCTTGGCAAAAATTTAATAATCAGATATACAAAATCAGGTTTATTTGTTTTTTTTTTTTTCCTAGCACTGTTTCCAATGTCTATATGGCTGGTGTGGTGGGGAGATAGCAGAGTATGGACTCCATTATACAGTCCCCATTCAAAAAGAGCTTAGTGAATAGCAGAGGATTGCCAGAGCACACTTTTTCTAGCATTCGCTCTCCCTCCTCCCCCATATTCCTCCCAAATCCTCAGTCAAATCCTTCCTGAATTGTCTCATCATCTACTCCTTCAAATCACTCTTCCAAGTTCCCACAATCAGAACTATCTTCTCAGACTATACTCTCAGACTGCACAGAGCTACCAGATCCCAAGCACTTAACCCCAACTGCTTCCCACCTTCATGTTGAACTGACTCTCATTCTGCTATCCATCTGTGCTTCTCCCTTCACCACACGTGGGGAAGTCTCCATCATTAATTCTCTAATTCTAGCGTCAAGGTTACATATGATTTACTAAAATCTGAAAAGTTGCATCACCAGATAGTCTTGGTATATAGCTGTTCTACTCTTGCCACTATCACAAGACCCTAATATAAAAAGATGATAAGATCATAGATTCAGAGTTGAAAGGAATGCTAGAGACCATTGAGTCCAAACCTGTTGCTTGACAGATGAGGAAACTGAGGTATGAGTAAGTTAAATGACTTACCCAGGTCAAACAGGCCACTGCAGAGCTGGGATTCAAACCCTTATCATCTGGATTCAAATCCAGCTCTTTCCCTACTGCTGGACTTCCTCAATATGACTGCATTCAGGTGCTGATAATCATGGTATAGCTTAAATTGCCTTCACTTGTTTCTTTTTTTCTTTTTCAAAGAAGTTCTGTCCTGATGTGGCAGTGTATGCCTGTAGTCCTATTGCTGTGCTTGATGAGACTAATTGAGTTTAGGAGTTCTGTGGAACAGTTGGGTTGATGTCAATTAAGTATCCACTCTAGGAAGCTGGCACCTATATGGTGAGCCCCTGAAAGGGAAGGCCTCCAGGCTACCTAAGGAGAAAACCAGTCCAGGTTGGAATAGAGCAGGTTAAACTTTCTCTGCTAATCAGCATTGAAATTAGCCTATGAGTAGCTGCTGTTCTTCCAGCCTGGGTGAGGTGGGAAGGTCTATTCTCAAATAAACAGAAGTTCTGGAGCTGTGGAAGGCAATGTAGCTAATGAACAAACATCTAGCAGGTCTTGGTAATGAGGAGCTCCTGGAGAGCTTAGGCCTCAGATTAGTTTATAAAGGCAATTGGAGAAGGACCAGAGAACCTGAAATGTTCTATGTGAACCAAATCAAGTAGCTCAACTCTTAACTCTCTGAACTTGGGCAAATCATGGCCCTCACCTGTAAAATGAAAGCTTTAGACTCTGACTTCAAATTTCCCTTCTATCTATAATGAATTTTAGTGAACATCAGTGGTGTGCTAAGCCAGTGAGATATATTTAAATAAGATTTTTAGAACTTTGGGGGTCACATGCAGTTGTCCTAGGGTAGTGAGTCACACATTATATAGAGAGCACTCTAACATGAAGGATCCCTATTAATTTGAATAGTGTGTCTTAATAAACCCAGGACCTTCCTGAGGTTTTCTGACATGGATGGAACATTTTGGGAATTGAATAGACAGCTTTCCAGTGCCCCTAGTCTTCCCTATCCAAACACACACCTACCCTCTATGGTGAAGGAAGATAACACTATTGGATCCATTTTTCTACAGATTGATGTCACCCAGTAGCCTGTTATGCTCCATATGCTTTGTATTCAGATGTGGAGGGCAGATTAGTGGTATGGGGGATGGAGTTATTGGTGATAAAAGTGTTCTTCAAAGCCTGGTAGTACTGAGCAACATGTTCGTGTGTAGAGAATCTCTTATGTTGTCTATGTTTCTCAAAACTCTTTTACATTTTTTCTGTATTCCATAGCTACCCTCCTAGTGTAAACATTGTCACTTTAGACTCTAGTTGCAGCAGCTGCTTGCTACTTTCTCCCCCTCATTTATGACTTTCTTTACTCTAATTGATGTTGCATAGTACTACTAAGGTTATCTTTCTTACCTACCATTTCCACTGTGTCACTCCTCATGAAAAACCTACGGTGGGTCCTCATTGTCTACGACTCCAAGTTTAAATTACTTTTTAATAGAATGCAAGAATTTCTAGAAGCTGGAGGCACATTAATTGTCTAAATTTATTTCCCTCTACTATCCAATGCTTAGACTTCTCTCATCAGACTATCTTGCATACATTGTATGAGTTTTCCTTCAGCTCTGCTTTTTCTCAAAGATTCCTACTTTCTTCTTTTCCACCCGATAAAATCTCACACAATACAAAAAAATCCAACTCATATTTCTATCAAGCAGCATTTCCTAATCCTGATCCCCCCATCATAGGAAGAACTAATGCCATATCTCTTGGCAATTAATTAATATTCTATAGTTCTTTCAGGCATGTTAGATTGTAAGCTCATTGGGGGTAGGGACAATTTCCTATATTATTTTTGTCATCTCTATAGCACTAGTTCATGCCTTCCAATGAACATTTGGTTGATTTAAATGGAGAAGCAGAATTTTCTAATACTCAGGTAGAACTGTTGAAACAAATAGTGAATTATTATAAAATCTTTATCTAGCTATATATATAATAGTCATCAAACATTATAATTAAAATAGATATTAAAAGTTTTCAAAAGTTTGTTGGACCCCACAGCTGACTCCATAGTTGTAGAGGAAAACCAAATGTGGAATTATAGTAACAGTTTTTGTGAACAGCAAGAAAGAATGCAAACAAGAAATGAAATTGCTAATGCCTAAGGCTTTTGTTAGATCCAATAAAAGGCGACATCTGAAGAGAATGAATGACTGATGATTGACAAGCAGCTTGAGGGTCATTTGTTTCCTGACACTGTGGATAAGTTTAGTTGACTGAAGCAGAAGAAAAAAAATAAAAGCTTTATGCTTGTGACTTCTTTTTTATCCATCAATTGACATAGACTTTTGAAAAAATCAGTGATGTTTTTAATCTGTTAAACTACTTGTCCCTGTAGTGATGAAGTATATTGTTTCCTACTAATTCCTAGCAAGAGGCTTGGGAAATGCTGAGCATAGGCCAATGGCATTAGGAGACCAATTTGGGCCAAGTAGGAGATATATAATTTATTGTGGCAGGTGTAATACATCTAAATCCTTGCCATAAAGCTGAGAGTGGAGCAAGGGGTTGTGGGGGTATAAGAGGGATAAATGACACTAGATTTTAAAATATCCAAGAGAAAAAACTCAAGGCTGAGATAGCAGAGCTATAGGATTTATAGCATGAGGTATGGTAGAGTAAGTGCTCTCCATGTTTCCCTGTAGAGTGTTCCTACCCAGGACTGTTGTCTGCCTTGATATTTTAGCCAAAGAAGTTACTGCAGTGACAGACGGACATGGTGGAGGCGAGGGGTCAATTTAGGTGTAGAGTATTTCACTGAAAAAGACATACCTTCAAACTAAGAGAATGACTCATTCCAAATAGTCATCTCTTCTGGGAAAGGATGTATGATCTTGAGAATAGGTTCATGATTCAGGCTATAAGACACAAGGTGTGTTGGTAGGTTATTTGTTTTTTCAGAACAAGTATCCCCAAGGTTCAAGGCAAAATATGGACTTTCAACAAAATAGAGGACTTTCAAGCTTTCTCAGTGAAAAGACCAGAGCTGAATAGAAAATCTGACTTTCAAACACAAGAATCAAGAGAAACATGAAAAGGTAAACAAGAAAGAGAAATCATAAGGGACTTACTAAAGTTGAATTGTTTTGTTTACATTCCTACATGGAAAGATGATGTGTGTAATTCATGAGATCTCAGTGTTGTAGTAGCTAAAGGAATATGCGTATATGTGTGTATGTACATATATACACATGTGTGTGTCTATGTATGTATATATGTAGGTATATATATATATATATAGACGGAGGGCACAGGGTGAGTTGAATATGAAGGGATGATATCTAAAAATAAATAATGAAATTAAGGGATAAGAGAGGAATATATTGAGAGAGGGAAAAATGGAGAGATAGGGTAAATTATCTCACATAAAAGTAGCAAGAAAAAGCAGTTCTGTAGGAAGAGAAGAGGAGGCAGGTAAGGGGGAATGAGTAAATCTTGCTCTCATCAGATTTGACCCGAGGAGGGAATACCATTCACACTTAATTGGGTATCTTACCCCACAGGAAAGGAGGAAGGAGATAAATAAGGGGAGATGATAGAAGGGAGGGCAGACAGGTGGAGGAGGTAATCAAAACCAAACACTTTCAAAAAGGGACAGGGTCAAGGGAGAAAACTGAATAAAGGGGGTTAGGAAAAAGCAAAACATAGTTGATCTTTCACAACATGAGTATTGTGGAAGTGTTTTACATGATGATACACATGTGGCCTATGTTGAATTGCTTGCCTTCTTAGGGAGGGTGGGTGGGGAGGGAAGAGGGGAGAGAATTTGTTTTAAAATTGTTTTAAATTGTTTTAATTGTTTTAAAAACAGATGTTCAGAAACAAAAGTTTTTGCATGCAACTAGGAAATAAGATACACAGGCAATGGGGCATAGAAATTTATCTTGCCCTATAGGAGAAGAAGGGAAAGGGGGATGGGAGGGGAGTGGGGTGACAGAAGGGAGAGCTGACTGGGGAATGGGGCAACCAGAATACACGCCATCTTGGAGTGGGTGGGAGGGTAGAAATGGGGAGAAAATTTGTAATTCAAACTCTTGCGAAAATCAATGCTGAAAACTAAATATATTAAATAAATTAAATAAAAATAAAGTATCCCCAAGGTTCACGAAAGTTGTCAAAATGAAGGGGCAACTCCCCTTCTGGGAACTTTAAATAGCAAAGTCCAATACGATGCTTTCACTAGCAGGGAGTAAAACACTGAATTTCTCCCATTGCATATTGCAATTTTAGAGTAGAGGAAAGTTAATGGAATCTGTCATTGTGGATGCCTGCAACATCAGAAATTTCCACAAATGCACATGCTGGGGACTCTGAGGTGGAATTATAGCATGTGTGCCCCAGAGATGGGCTTCACAGACCAGACCTGTCAGTCAATTAATGAAAGTGTCTCTGTGTTTCCCAGCATAGTAGACTCAAATAAACTAGATTTAGAACAGTAAATCTGAGCTGAGGAGTGAAAAAAAAATTCTCAACTTGCATTAAAAACTGAATCAATTACTCTCTTATTTAAAAAATCTTTTGAAATTGGAGGGGGGCTCTTTATCCCTACTCAATTTCTGTACTTAATTTCTCCTCACTTATAATCTATAATGTGAGGTCTCTAGAGTTTTTTCTATCCCCTTTATGTTCTCAGCTAAGCATCCTAAGCATCGCATTTCACAATTCACTGTACCTCACCCACTTAATTTCCTTTTATAAATTTTAAAGATCAGCTATATTTTATTTTTATAATACTCTAAATTATAAGTACTCTATATGACATTTTACAAAATGAAAATGAAGTGCACAAAAATGATTTACATAGTTCATCGTGATAGTGGCCTTCCATCTCATAATTACAATCTCTTTCACCTTTAATTAAAACTCAAAAATTGTCATCATTTTTCTATTTTTAACCATGTTGGACTAGAAATTGAATTTACCCAGTGAAAGAAACTTCACAAAATAAAACTGAGGAATGTTTATTCTAAAGAAGGGGTACTGGTAAAGAAGAGGACATGTTGAACCAGTCATTGTCTTCAAGCACTTATGTGATTTCAGTGTGGAAGTTTTGATTTTCTCTAGAAGGAAGAACTAGGAGAGAGGGGTAGAAGTTGCAGAAAATTTAATCCAGATTTGATGTAAGGTAATATTCTCTAATGAAGAGATATACCCCAAAGTGGAATAGCTTTGTCTGTAGATACAATATATTCCCTATCATTAAAAATATTTAAGTAAAGAATAGGTCATCTCTTTTTAGGTACGTAATAGAGAGGATTAATATTTTATTATCATTTGGATAAGATGAGCAAAGAGGCCCTTAAATACTGGAAATTCAGTGATTTTATATTTTTGAAGGCCCTTTAATCTTTAATATGAATATCTCTGATCTGTAGTGAGAAGCACTTTGGCATCATGGTCTTGAAGCCAAGTTCTACCTGGTTTCAAGTTCTACCTCTAACATATATTGTTTAGGGGACCCATAGTGTTGCAACAATCTGGTTAGCAGCTGCTGTAGGGGTGTAAGAGCCACCAACAGCCAGCACACAGAAAGCTGCCAACACAGGTTCTTTGATCGGCTTTACTAAGGAAAGTAATGTTAAGGGGTTAACAACCTCAATTTAATCGAACATACAAATATCATTTGTTTAGTTCAGGGGAAAAAGTCAGCACGCTGAACTTCAGAGCAAATACAAACAAATTACGAACATCAACAGACAGACCTCGTCTGATTCAAATCTCAATGCATAGTTACTGGGGTTTAACAAAGTCCCAACATCGGGATTTACGAGCTGGAGGGCTCTTAACTACAGCTACCCAGAGTTTCCACGTTAACACACCTCCAAGAGTGACAGCCCCCAGCAAATAGCTCTTTTCTCTCTTTTTATACCCTCTTTAGCTGTCATCAACCATCATCTGAGCGACCAGAACTCAAGTTCCTACTATTGGCTCTGGTCTTAGCAACTCCCCTTAGGACCCTGAGGGCTTCACGCCCACATAGGCTTAGCACCTAGTATGGCTGAATCAAAGAATCAACTTAATTGATAGGGGTTTGGGCCTGGAGGTTAGCACCTAGTAAGACTCACTCAAATACACCCAACTTAATTGATATTACACTCCACCCCTTCCAGGTTCCATGGACCAACAAAAATCTAAATTAAATGGCCATGGATCTGGGAACAAATAGAGGCATTACACATTGTGATCCAATCAAGCAGGAAACTAAAACATATCATTCACAACAAAACAATATCATTCAGTGTCATTCCTAGATACTTGTTTACATTACACCATCTGCCCCTAGGTCAAAGCAAGTTAATCTCTTTGATCAATCAGGGAATTATAACAAAACATATCATTCCTAGTAGGATCCGTCAAAATACTTGTTTACAATACAAACATGATCCACCCCTAAGTCCCAGCAAGTAACAATCTTCTTTAGTGGATACAAAGTGTTCCAAGTAAAGTACTTCTTGAGTATATGTCCTTTTACACACACTGCCATTGCAGGTTTCGTCCCAATACCCTCAGGCATGGGCATGCTTTAGTTAGCAAAGTCCCAAAGCAAACAAACAAACAAAAAAGTCTAAATAAAGTTCTCTTAGAGATATGTCCTTCTCCCCATGCTGCCTTTTTGTTACAGGATCCAATTTAGATATTGTTAGTTCATGGATCCTGGAAAGGGGTGGACTATGTAATAGTAATTAAGGTGGGACTTTTTGCTGTTTTCCTCTTAACTGCCTTGGCCTTTCTTTGAATGGGGCAGATAAAGTGAAATGTTGCCTTGGAGTGTTTCTCAGCATTAAGACAATCAGAGAGTCATTGAATTGTCTCCAATGTGATACTGGGGATGGGGAACTTTCCTACATCCAGCCTGAGTGAGGTCAGAGCCCTCAGGGCTCTGAACAGGATATAATTTGGCATTTGACTTTTGGGGCACACTCGTGGAAGGGATGTTGAGACTCTGGGCAAGCCGTAATTGCCCCCCCCCCACCCCGGCTTTGTAACCTAGACTGATATGATTTTGATGCTTCTCTGGTAACTATGAATTGTGATTTGAATCAGACGCCGTCTGTCTGTTGATATTTGCAATTTGTTTGTATTTGCTCTGAAGTTCAGGGTGCTAGCTTTTTCCCCTGAACTAAGTGAATGATATTTGTATGTTTGATTGAAATAAGATTGTTAACCCCCTTAATGCTACTTTCTTTAGTAAAGCAGATCAAAAGAACCTGTCTTGAAGCATTCTCATTGTAGGGTTTGTGTTGGTTTTTCACCCCCACAGTAGCTGCTAGCCTGATTGTTGTAACACATAGGAAGACACTGAAGATGCCAGTGTTATAGGTAACTCTCTGAGACGTTAAGTTTCAGAGAATGCACTAGCTTGTATTGGTAGGAATTCCCTTGTCCAGGAATTTCTTTGCCAATGATATTACCCTCCAAATCCCAATCTCTAAGATAAATATAGGTCTTTGGACCCACAAAGGTAAGAGAATTTGGATATATAGACCAGTATTAAACAGTGTATTAACTATTGTATTCTCATAGTTAACACCTGCTGATATAGAATGCCAAATTTTAAATAAGTAATTTATATTTGCAATTTGCAATGAAATTCATAATGAATTTCTACCCTGAGGAAGCAAAAATAGAGAAATCTAAACCACACCAAACAAACAAAGGAACAAAGAACCCCAAAACCAAAATGAAGCAAACAAAAAACAAAACAACAACAAAATGCCAACCCTTTAATGGGAAACCTTGTTAGCATTATCCCAGGAACAGAGTACATTCTGAGGAAGCAATATAATTCATTGAGTGAACCATATTTTAAGTATAACCTATTATGTTGTACAGAATGTACCATTAATACAAGAGGTCTAGATTACAGTGTTCAGGCTCTCTGTTTCACTATTCTTCTTTCAGTTCCCGTCTGTGGAATTTATCTAGTAATATATAGCAAAATATAAATGTGTATCTCCTAGTCATTTTGGTTCTATTTCATTTAAAGGAGTTGGTTCCAAGAAAATCCCTAGAAAATATGCTGCAAAAAGCCCAAGTGAAAATTTGATTATATTGAACATTAGGGGAAAATAACAAAGAAAATAAAGGTTCTCCCTTGGTTGTGCCTTCGTGGCCCTTGTGAATTTATTGATATTTATTAAATGCTTACTGGGTACATGGCACTGTGGTGGGGTAGATTTGTTTTCGATATGTAAAACAGCCCAGAGTGCTTTGGCAGTAAGACATTGGTCACATTTGTCAAGAAATCTATTGGCTGTTTAGCTGACACTCATGTACAGATGTTGAAGACTGCCTGTTAAACATGGCTCTGAATATACTATTGTTCAGAAGGAAAAATGGAAAGAAATGAACATTTTGTCAATCAAGAGGCATAGAAGTGAATGTCCATTGTTGGAATCAGTTCCGAAGGCTCATATAATTTGAGCCAGTGCTACAGAATAATTTTTTTCTTTTCCGTAACTGCTTTGTAGAATAATCTGCACATTGCTATGAAATATTAGGGCTATTCTGACCAATTCTTAGTCAGGTTGGAATGTAACTCCAAGCCATCCTAATATTTCACAAGGCTCATATCACCAAGCCAATTTGATTTATAATCCAGGGAACCAAAGGATGGCATAGCTAAGCAATTCAGTCAAGCTTAAACAATCATCTCCATTAGAAATGCACCAAATTCTACCAGAAGTAGTTTATTAATAGCAAAAAAAAAGTTTCACTTCTAATTTATATTTGAATATGTGACAGTGTGCTGACATTTAAACCTCAAACAGAAAGATATCTGGGGAAATAGAGAAAGACTGGGCATTTCACTCTGGAAA
Source organism: Trichosurus vulpecula (assembly GCF_011100635.1). NCBI lineage: Eukaryota > Metazoa > Chordata > Mammalia > Diprotodontia > Phalangeridae > Trichosurus > Trichosurus vulpecula. The sequence goes on from NC_050578.1 coordinate 145,123,066, forward strand.
ATAAGTGCACATAAAATTAGGGAATCAGAGAAATACAGAGACACTTAAAGCTCTGCTAGAAAAGTCAATTGTCTCTAAAACATTAATAAAAATGCAAATTATTTCTCTTTTTGGCAGCTGCTGCTTCTGATATGATTTAATTTCATTAGTTGGATTACAGATATCATTTATGATGAGTAATGTAATAACAAAAAATAAAAGGAAACAAACCCATTGAGATATTGCTTGCAGTAGAATTGGTCCTTTCTGCTCCCCGGGATATAGCTCCTAAGTGGAAGTGCAAAACCCCAGCTATGTATCATGATGACATTCTGTACAAACAATTTTAAAAAAGGCTCATGAGTCCATTAGATGCTTAATCAGGGAAAGAAAATTTCATACCCTGGATTATGTGTTCTTTTTTTCTTCCCCATCTTTGTGGTGGACTCAAAAGTTACCTGTGCACCAGAAGAGCTATTCTTTTTTTTTTTTCAGTTCATCACTAAGGTCAGATTAAAGTAGGCAGTGAACTCTTTTAATTACAATTTACAAAAGCTGTAGTATAATATACTCATAGAGTTCTAGGACTGGAAGGAAATTTAAAAATCACATAGTAAAACTCTTTATCCATTTGATGAAGCCCATGACAACATTCCTGATCAGTGGTCATCTAGCTCTGCTTTAACAACTCCATTGAAAATTCTGTTTATCACCTGAATGACCCTGAACAGGTCCCACACACCTTATCTGGGCCTCTCTTATATAAGGAATGAAAGAATTGGGATGAATAGATTTTAAGTTCCCTTCCAGACTTAAATGTATGATCTCTTAACTTACCATCACATAAGCAGCCCATTCCTTTTCCTGTCAACTCGTCATTAGTCAGTTCTTCTTTGTATTAAACTAAACCTCTCTTTCTGTAACTCAACCCATTACTCTGTTTTGCTCTCTGGGACTCAGCAGGAAAAGCTTTGTTCCACTTGCATATGGCAGCTCTTCAAATATTTAAAATAATCTTGTAACTTCTCCAAGTATACTCTTTTCTAAACTAAAAATATTTAATATCATGGTGAAGGAATGAAAAAACAATCTTATTGTTGAAAGTCGGGTGAACTAATTTGGGTAATGGAATATGGATTCTCTCAAAGAAGGCAAAATATAAGATAAAATGAATGTTCTTTATTGATTTTGTTCCAACTATGTAGTTCTATATTTGGGGAAAGCACCTAAGCTGAAATATGTCAGGAATCATTATTTAAATAAATAAAACACTTTTTATGGTCCTGTTGATTTTCTACCTAACACTGACTAAAAGACAGAAATAACCTGATATGGTGGAACAGAAGACTAAAAGCCAGTAATGTAGGATTCTGTTCTTGGCTCCTTCCCAACATGTATAGAATTGAAGAAATTACTTAACTCCTCAGCCTTTTGATTCTAAAAAATGGATGAAAAATCACTAAGTAAACAAAATAGATATCTTTTTGAGGTTTTTGCTTTTTTACAACTAATATGCACATATCTTCTAAGTATGCTGCCTGTAACAGTTCAATAAAATGCAATAGAAGCTCTTGACCGGAAGTTCCCATTTTTTTTTCCAGATTGTTCTCATCAGCTATGACAGACAGGTGGATACTCACAAACACTCTTGTAATAAGTATAGCTAGACTAGTCTTCACCCTTGTTTCTTCAGAAGCTGTTCCCCTATTCTATCCCAATTAGCTTAAAGCAGGACCAAATACACATTATGTACTCTCTTCCCACTGTCCATAGATATATAGATGTTCATTCAGCATTCTTCCCCTTGACTAAAAACTTTGTCACTTCCCTGCAGAAACGCACACAGGAAACACTCTATGGGATTGGTTGAGCCAACCAATAGACTGTGCAGGGCCAAAATCCTACAGGCAACCAGGACCTGGATGATAAACCTCATTCTATCGTTGCATGGATATCATTCTTTAATCACTATACAAGTAAAGATTTTGTTGTTGTTTAGTTGTTTTTCAGTCATGTCTGACTCTTCATAATCCTTTTTGGGGTTTTCTTGGCAAAGATACTGCAATGATTTGCCATATCCTTTTCCAGCTCATTTTATAGATGAAGAAACTAAGGCAGAGTTAAATGACTTGTCCAGGGTCACACAGCTAGTAAGTATCTGAGGCCAGATTTAAACTAAGGTCTTCTTGACTCATACCCAATTTCTTACCTAATATAGAAACATTAAAATAAAAATAATGATTGGTGGTCAACTAAACACAATCAGGAGTCTGAGTTCTTCACTCGTAAGAAGGTAAGGTACCTCCTTACTGTATACATACAAGACCCTGTGTTGCAGTATGTATTAAGAGGGCTAAAAATTAGTCAACAGGCATTATCAGGCATGATTCTCAGTGGATTAAAAGAAAGGCAACAAAGAAAAACACAGCTTCATGAACACTACTTTCTTTCTTGGAAAATGAGAAATATGTTAATTTCCTCCATCTTTTCTCTCAGTGAGATCTCCCTCCCTCCAGATAACACTTCTTCCCTATAGACCCTTTGTTGCCCTGGTTGGACTTTCTCTCATACCTTCCAACTCATTGGTTGAAAAGAGAAAGTTGGAATATTCTGTATTCCCGAGTGCTACTTATAGGCTCTCCATCTATGACCATAATTGAACAATTTCTCTTCATTTGACATTCATTCGATCCATATTTATTATGCAATAGATTCCAGTGCCTGTTGTCTGCAGATCTCTGGACATTCTCCTTCCTTTCTCAATGAGTTCCTTTCCTAGCTCGCAGTCTTTCTCTCCTCCCCAACTCCTGTCATCATATTAGGGGATTTTGCTATAATTATTGTTGCTGCTTGTATCTGTCCTTCATTTTCGAAGAGGACCATGAGATCAGGGAAATGATGACATGACTTGCAGGTGACTTTGATTTGAGTGAGGGAGGGCTGTGCAAGGTCACCAGCCTCACTTTCTCTTCCAGACCCATCTGGGTCCAGTGACCAGATATTCATCAGGATGACTGGAGATGACTCAGGATACGATGGGAGACCCTGTCCCTTTTAGGCTAAGGCCTTTTCATGTACTCACTTAGAGTGAGGTAATGTGAATCCGGTGAGTAGGCCTCTGTGTTGGTGAGCAAAATGGGCTCTTAGCACTCAGTTCAACTAAGTGCCCTTGGAGAGTTTGGTCTTTGTTTCCTTGATTAGATTTGGGTGTCCTTGGTGCCTCCTTGCCTCAGGGGAGGGCTTAGTTTAGACATGAGTTTGAGGGATAGGTTTGGGACATCAGAGTCTCTTAGACCACCTGGGTTTAAGTTGCCTATTTGTGAGGATTTTAGGTCAGGTGGGTGAGTCGCATGTGTGACTCACCCCTGACCCTGAAAAAGATGTAAAACCAGGGGTTGGCTTTCTCTTCTCTCGAGCTCTTTCCTACAGCAGCGGTGGTGCGAGTGACTCTGGGCCAGCCCACATTATGAGCTCCCGGGCTGAACCTAGATGTTGGTAACTATGAATTGTATTGGGTCTTTCTGTCTGTAATTTGTTTAGGGCTCTCACTCAAGATGGGTTGATACAGAGACTCTGGGCAGCTGTAGCTAAGGGCCCTCCAGCTTGTAACCTGGATGCCGAGACTTTGTTAAACTCTGGTAACTGTGTATTGGGATTTGAATCAGACAAGGTCTGTCTGTTGACATTTGTAATTTGTTTGTATTTATTCTGAAGATCAGGATGCTGGCTTTTTCCCCTGAACTAAGTGAATGCTATTTGTATGCTGAATTAAAGTAAGCTTGTCAACCCCTTCATGTAGCTTTCCTTAGTTAAGCAGATCAAAAGAATCTGTGCTTTTGCAGCCTGTTGGCAGCTTTCTGGGTGCTGGTTGTAGGTGGATCTTACACCCTCACAGAAGATGCTAGTCGGATGGTTGAGACAGCCTCCTGAAGAATCAGTCAAGGGATGGCCCCTTTAATTAGATAAAACAGGGAAAAAAAAATAAGCTGGGAGGGGAAGACCCTCAGAGTTGCTGCTCCAAAGGGAAACAGTTACCATTGATATTCACTCTAAGCCAGGAGGGCTCAAAATAAAGCTATTAAGTGGAGCATGGGCAGGGACCTATTGTGGTCCAATTTATGAGCTTCAAAGTGAAGTGGGTTTAAGGTTTTGTGAAAAGAAGAAATGGAGAAATGGAGAAAGAGGAAAGAAAGAAAAGAAAGAGAAAGAAAGAAAGAAAGAAAGAAAGAAAGAAAGAAAGAGAGAAAGAAAGAGAGAAAGAAAAAGAAAGAGAGAGAGAGAAAGAAAGAGAGAAAGAAAGAAAGAAAGAAAGAAAGAAAGAAAGAAAGAAAGAAAGAAAGAAAGAAAGAAAGATCTAACCATTAAATCCCAAGTTAAGTGGGCAGCTTCTGGCCGTCAATATTTACCTTCCCTTGGTTGTGTTTGTCCTTCATTTTCGAAGAGGACCATGAGATCAGGGAAATGATGACATGACTTGCAGGTGACTTTGATTTGAGTGAGGGAGGGCTGTGCAAGGTCACCAGCCTCACTTTCTCCTCCAGAGCCATCGGGATCTAGCGGCCAGATATTGATATAAAAGCTGTATCACCCTAATCTCCCATTACTTGATATGTCTCACACTGAGCTTATCTTCCCCCAAAACCTCACTTCTTCCTTACTCCTCTGTTCCTATTAGAAGTACCACTATACTTCCAATCACCCAGCATCACAACCAAGGTGTTACTTTTTTTTTTTTAGCTGGGCAATTGGGGTTAAGTGACTTGCCCAAGGTCACACAGCTAGTACATGCATCAAGTGTCTGAGGCTGGATTTGAACTCAGGTCCTCCTGACTCCAGGGCCAGTGTTCTACTCACTGTACCACCTAGCTGCCCCAGGTGTTATTCTTAATGCCTAACTCCTTCTCTGTCTGCTCCCACCATATTTATTCAGCCGTAATGCTCTTTTATTTCTACCTTTGAACATCTTTCATACAGAACGAAATAAAGAAAGAAGAAAAAATGGAAGGAAGGAAAGAAAGAAGAAAGAAGGAAGGAGGAAAAGAACAAAGGAAGGGAGGAAGAAAAGTAATAACCTGAATGATAGGATGAACCATAGTAAAAATATGAAAAAAATAACTTATTCAAGTTTACTAGCACAGAGCAAGCCCTTTCAAATCAATTTAAAATATATTTCTCTATCTCTTATTTTAAAACCCTAAAACAGTGCCACATTTAAAATCTTTGCAAGAATAACATCTAATGGGGCAAATAGGTGGCACAGTGAGTAGAGCATTGGCCCTGGGGTCAGGAGGACCTGAGTTTAAATATGACTTCAGACACTTGATGCATGTACTAGCTGTGTGACCTTGGGCAAGTCACTTAACCCCAATTGCCCTGCCTTCCCCCCTTCAAAAAAAAGAAAAGAAAAAGACAAAAAAAGAATAAAGTCTAACAAAATCTTAAACCTTTACGTGAAGGTTTTTTTTTTAAATTCAATCTGAAAAAAGTTAACTTATCACATATCCTATAATATTAAGTACTATAATGACATTATAGCTATATTGTACAAATATGGAATTTTTTAAAAAAACTGGACAAATAAATCAGTAGCCAATTTTTGACTACATTGTGCCAAATAATCAACATAAATATCTATTGAATTAATTGGTTTTTTAGATATCTCATCATTCCATTAACATTTCAGTAGAACAACAGGCTATTATTAAGTACCTACTCTGTGTCAGACATAGTTTAAACATATAGCATCAAGGCTCCCTATAACTGGAGCCTTGGTCTCTTCAATCTGCATCTAAATGAAAAGAAATATGTGGAAAGTGAAAGGTGCAGCTAAACAATTAGTATGAAGGATTTCCAGTCTGAGGATCAGTGTTCCAATCCCATTCTGGCATTGCCTGGAAGACCTTACACAAGCCACTTCTCACTGAGGTTCAGTTTCCTTCTTTTTAAAATGATGGGGTTAAGACTAGATGGCTTCTAAGCCTGTAGATCAGCTTAATGTGTTTTTCTTGCTGAAAACAGATAATTCAATCACATAGTTATGTGCCCCTCTAGTCTTGTACACCTCAAATAGCAAGGAACCCAAAGTTTATGTGTTTACATGAGCCCACATAGAGAAAGAATATAAAGAAGCACAGATGCAAAGTACATAGTCAAATAATCTCAGAAAGGACTTCTAGACATTTGAGGTGAAAACATAAAGAAGTTGTCAAGATATCCTGTGTTTATAGCAGCCCTTTGTCTTCAGCAAGTATCACAAGATCCTACTTATTGATACTAACGATCTTCCTCTCAAACGTCCAAATGATAGTTTTAGCTATTGTTTACCATTCGGAAGACTTATTGGCTGTTTTTTTTTGTTTGTTTTTATCATCAGGAAAATACCTGTCTGTATGTTGTGTGTGTGGGAATTGGGAGGTTTTCTTTTAGAGTTAGGTAATGAACAGGTAAAGTAATAGAGGGAGTAAGCTTTTTCTGCTTGTCACTTTTCCTGTAGACTCTCAAAGTGAAAATTGATAGCTTCACACAGCTGTACTAAAGAATTAAAGGGAGGGGTGGAATAATGGGGGGCATTGTTTTCCAGGAAAATTAACTGTGGAATACATTGCTTCCTGCAGTGAGGGATTTTTAGGATTGAGAATTTCATTTCTTAGCTGCCTGAAATGAAACAAACCAAACAAATTAAAAAAAGAAAACACCACTTATTTAGTGACACTAAAACAAGAAATAGTCATGGTTAAATATTCCAGGGAACATTCAGCATCTACTAGATTAAATCAAGTTGGAATTGAATTAATTGCCGGAACACAAATTATGAAATCACCTAAGGATCCTGAGAAAATATTAGGCACCAAACATTTATTAAGCATCTACTACAGCCAAAATCATATCGATAAATACATCTATATCTACATGTATATATGTCTATATATGTGTATATATGTGTGTATGTGTATATACACATACACATATACACATATAAATATGTTTATATATACACATATCCATACACATGTATACATATACCCATATATATATGTATGTAGGTATGTATATAATGTATATACATATTTGTATAAGTACATATATACACACATGTACATGTAGACATGTTTATATATAATGTGTGTATATATGTGTATTTACATATAATATATCAAAAGGCAAAGTATATATGTGTTCATAGATACATATATATGTGTACATATAAATAATTGGGGAATAATCCCAGGGAGAAGGCTCTAAGATTAGGGAGGACTAGGAAAGCCTTTTTTCCAGAAAAGGGAATTTAGCTATGATTTGGAGGAAGCCAGAGAAGCCAGATGTGGAGATAAGGAAGAAGAACATTCCAGACATTGTAGATGACCAGTGAAAATGCTCAGAGTTAGGTGATGGAATGTCTATTTTGAGTGAGAACAATGAGGTCAAAGTCACTGGACCAACAGTATATAAATGGTATTCAGTATAAGAAAACTGTAACAATGGAAATTGATGAAGTCCTAAAGGGATATAAAAAGCAAATAAATCATATTATACACTCAAAAAGAGTAAACATTTATCTGAGTTGAGAAATTAATCATTTGCATACACAGTTTTCTAAACTAATTGTCTGTTGCTATAGCAAAAAAAACACAACCAAAAAACTCCCCCCAAAACTTGTGATGTTGCCATTTTTTCTGTAGTTCAGACTTCTGAAAAATCTATTTTCAACCTATTTCCCTATTGAATGTGTTCCCTGCATTTCTTTGTTTTGTTTTATTTATTTCTCTTTGTCTTTCTCACTCATTCTAAAACTAAGATTGTTGTTTTAAGAATGCATATAATTGATGGCTGTTATTTCTTGAAAGACAGCTGGGAAGAGTTTGATGTATGAGTCTCTTTGGGTGTGTCTGAAGGAGTGAACTACCTCAATTCTCATCTTCATATATGCAATATATGAAAATTTGTATTGTTTTTGGTACTTATACTTCACTTGCACAGCTAATCTGTGAATTTATCAATATGGATATTTCCTCTAGTAATGCAGATCATAACATATCCATGCTGGCTCAACCTGTGAAACCCTTGTCCATGTCCTCAGACTTCTCTAAGTTCACAAAGGGTTAATTGTGATAGAGAACTTCCTGAGAATGAACTGAAATCTTGATGTTTTTAATACATGAACAGAAGTAAGCTAAGAAATATACTTGTGAAAATTAACCTGAACCATCAAGGAGAGTCATGCTCATTTTTGTTTGAAAGATTTATAGTCATATTTTATTTTAAATAAAGCATACATCTAGAGTTGGAAAGATTATCAGATGCCTTCAAGTGTAACACTCTCATTTTAAAGAATGAGAAAATTGAAACCTAAGTGACATGTTAAAAAAGTTAAGTGACATGCCCAAAGTCATGAAATTAGTCGCTATTTTACAAACTAGTAGAAATGACTGTGACTTGGAGGCAGACTGCCCATTCACCTATTTTTATTAAATCGTGATATTAATATTAAAGTTTTAATATTTTTTTATAAATGAAATGTCTGCTTTTCCTAGTTTCTCCCCTATGCCCACCCCTCCTATTGTTTAATTAAAACTATTGCCACATCAAAGAAAAACAGGAAACAGAATAAAACATCTTGGCTAGGCTTGTCTCTTTTGATGTTGCTTTTCCTTTACAAATGCTAGTCTCTAGTATAATTTCCTCTATGAGATACTAAGTGGATCGAAGCACATTCTCTACTAATTAATTTCTTTTGAACAAGTGAGACTAACTCTGCAGAGCTAGGATTCATAAGGTGGTCAGGGACCATCAACACTGATGTCAACCAACTTATATAGACAGATCTCTGACCCTGGCAGGGGACAGATAAGAAAAAAAAATGGACTGATTTATACCAACATATATTCAAGGCTTCTTCAAATTTCAGTCTTGTCAGAAGAGATTTTGCCTGCTGCTTCCCGTCTCCTTTACACTGTTATTAACAAAACATTTCTCAAAATCCTTAAGTTAAATAAATGTAAACTTGTGCATTAAAAGGCCAAATTCATTTCCTTATATTTAGCAATATAGAAAATGTTAATGCATGTTTTTTTAACAAATCTAAACAGTTGATTTCAAAATAGAAAAAAGGGGTACTTATGTATAGGTATATATATAATATACGCACATATGCACACATATATAAAACATTTGTAATTTTTGCTGTTTAAAACATTAGTTTCTCTTTATTCAATAGGCTTCTATTCTCTCTAAAATTCATGATGCTAGTCTTGTTATTCTCTTCCAACCTGTACAGTGGGGTAGCCAAGTGGCACCATGGATAAAATGCCAGGCCTGTGGTCAGGAAAGCCAATCTTCCAGAGTTCAAATCTAGCTTCAGATACTTACTAGCTCTGTGACCCTGGGCAAGTCACTCAACCCTGTTTGCCTCAGTTGGTCATCTGTAAAATGAGCTGGAGAAAGAAATAGAAAAACATTCCAGCACCTTTGCCAAGAAAACTCCAAAAGGAGCCACAAAGAGTCAGTCATGACTGAAATTGACTGAACAAATCTGTTCTAGTACTTTTTTTGAGTCTCCTTTATCTGGCTCATTATTAATTTATCCTATCTCCCCACCATCCCCTGTGGAAGGTATACGCTAAAGTTGTGACCTGGACTTTGTTCTGTCTATATACTCACTAGCTAAATAGGCTTCCATGATTTTGATAATCATCTATGTAGAGATTACTCCCAGATCTCTCTAATTACTCTCTAGTCTCTTTCCTGAATGTCAGTCCATTTCATCACCTTACTATCAGGTAATTCATACTGCATATTCTGTAGGCATCTTCAGTTCAACATGTCCGAAGCAGAACATATTTTTCCCTCATCTTCATCCCCCGTCCCACTTAACCCGACTGTCATTTAAACTTTCAAATTTCTGTCAAGGCCAACACCATCCTTTAAGTCACCCAGTTTTATAACACTGGAATCAATCATTCCTCCTCACTATTTTTTACTTCATATAATCAATCAGTTGCCAAGTCTTATTGATTCTAAGTCAACAAAATCTCTACCCTCCATCATCTTTTTCCCACTCACATTGTCACTACTCTCATCCAAGTTTTTCTTTTTTCCCCTGTCCCCTGAACTATTGCAATGGTGTCTTATAGATCTCTCTGCCTCATTGCTCTCTTCTATACTTCACAGAGATGCCAAAGTTCTACTCCTGAAGCACAAGTCTGGCCATATACTTGTCCAGTGGCTTGTTACTACTCCTGGAGTCAAATACAAACTTCTTGGACATTAAAATCCCTTCACAACCTTTCTTTCCAGGCTTACTATATATTATTCCCTTTCACATATTTCGTGTTCAGTCAAACTGTCTCTCTTGCTGTTCTCCATATGAAAACTTTCGTCTCCCACCTATGTGCCTTTGTACAGGTTGTTCCCCAAACCTAGAATTCATTTCCAACCAGTCTCATAGAATCCTTAGCTTTCAAATCTCACTGCAAGTGCCATATAATATCTTCCCTGATTTTTCCAGTGGCTAAGGTCTCTACATTTAAAAATTAATTTTATATACACATATTTCCCTCAATTTAATTTAAGGTTTTTCAGGCCAGGCACTGTTGCATTTTGGTTTTGTATTGAGAATACTTAGCAACATGCCTACTATGCCATAAGTTTATAGCAAATGGTGATTAATTAGTTAACATTTATATAGCACCTTCAGGTTCATAAATTAATTTATAATTTTTTTCATTTAATCCTCACAACAACTTTATGAAGCTAGTACTATTGTTGTTCCCAGATGAGAAAACAGAGTGGGAAAAGTTGCTTTGTTCACACAACCAGTAAGGTCAGGAGGTGTATCAGTAAGACAATTATAACAATGTAGATGATAATTGTCAAAATGCCTATGTGGTTCTGTATCGCAAAGTATATGAGACTCTCCACGTAGAAAGTAGAAGTAAACCATTTATTCAGACACCAGAGAACCATATCCTACAAGCCATTTATCCAATCTATCAGAGCAGTAAAACATTCAATACACAATATCACAACATGGAGCCTTGCCATCCCAAAACCTCTCTGACCCCCTGCTGGGGTCTTCCCAAAAACAAACTCAAGAGTACAGCTAAGTCAGCCTGTTCAGTTCTAACAATCACGAGGGTGGCCATTAGCAGCCACAATTGCTCTCTCTCTCTCTGTCTCTCTCTCTTTCTCTCTCTGTCTGTCTCTCTCTCTCTCTCTCTCTCTCTCTGTCTCTCTCTCTTTCTCTCTCTGTCTGTCTCTCTCTCTCTCTCTCTCTCTCTCTGTCTCTCTCTTTCTCCCTCTCTCTGTCTCTCCCTCTTTCTGTGAGTGTATACATATTTATGCATGTGTGTGTGTAAAAGTTTATATAATGGTCTCACAACTTTTAGGATAAATTTGAGACTCTTTTGACTTGAAATCCAGTGCATTCATAATAAGGACTAATGATATACTTGTTCAGACCCTAACGTGCTAGGGTGAAACCAACAAATTAAATGTATCAAGCATAAATATAAAGTTCTATATTGAGGTTTAGAAAGTAATAAAATCAAAACATCTAAAGATAAAGGAGGTCAGAGAATCAAATATTTAGAGCCAAAAGCAACTTAGAGGCTGTTGAGTTCAACCTCTCATTTTACAGATGAAGAAATTGAGAGTTGTAGAAATTAAGACTTGCCCAGGGCAACACGACTAATAAATATGATGAAAGATTTCAATCCAGATCTTCCTAAGCCCACTTCCAAGAATTCTATCTAGTAAACCATGTTCCCACGCAGGGACCTTAGAACTTATAGTCAACTTTCCCATGGGTGAAAAAAAAGAACAGAGAGGTTGAATAGCTCAACCAAATTTCAAGTACCATACAGGGGAGACCTAGATTAAAAGTATCCCATTCACATAAAGATCTAGAAGTTTGAGTTGGTTTGAAACTTAATAGGAGTCAACAACTGAATGTAGCTTCTAAATATAATTTGTTTAGAATTTTCATTGGTAGAATCTTAATGTCCAGTTCACTGTGGGTAATTGTCTGTGTTCTGCAATGGTCAGAACACATCTGGTACATTGAGCTTCATTTTAGCTGCTATATTTAAGAGCAATATTGGTGAAATGGAATGCTTCTAGACAAGAGCAATTGGAATGATGGAAAGTAAAGGAAGCATGCCCTATGGAAAGAGGATGAAGAAAAAAAAAAGATGTTTAGTAAGTCACTCTTTTATAGATTGCATCTTTAACCAGGAGAAAAGAGAACAGTGATAAGATGATGCATTAACTATACAGGGATTTCTTAACTACATCTACTGAGAATCATTCTGGGAGCCAGGAAAAAACAAAATTTAGAAAGAATATGGTGGTGCTTACAGCATAATAGGGAAATAAATGTTTATTAAAAATTAAACCGATAAACAGAATGCGAAATATATTTCTGACTGGACCTGTAATTTCATTGTTATGGAAATCAGGAAAGTAAATCAGTAACTGCTCTATATTTATAATTTTAGAGGGTTTTCTGGGGCAATGAAAGCTTAAGTGACTTGTCCCAGATCACATAGCCAATATGTATGAGAGGAAGGTTTGAAACCAAGATCATTTCTCTAACCATTACTCTATGAGGCTACCTCTCAACATTTAAAATATTATAGGAAAGAAATACATTAGAGTTGCGAAACAAAACTCTATACAATATGAGAAGGAAAGCTGATACTGATTCCCATATGCATGTGTGTAGATAGGGAAGGAAGGATGAGGACAGGCTTCACAAAGAAAGCCATATTTACTTTGAACTTAAAAGAACAGTAGGTTTAAAGAGGCAAAGCAATCTGGCCATAGGAAAGAGCATTACCAAAGGTACAGAGCTAGGAGAATGTAGTGCTTACATTGGGGAGGTATTAGAGTATAGCATGTGTGGAGAGGAAGAATATGTAGTTATTCTGTGTTAATAGACTGGTGACAGATTGTAGAGGGCTTTAAATGCTAGGCAAAATGGTTTGACCTTATCCAGTAGGCAATAGGGAGTAGAAATCAACATGGCCAAAATTACACTTAAATATGTTTATTGTAGGTGAACTGGAAGGGGAAAAAAGAGATGGGAAAATCTTTTAAGAGGTTATTGTACAGTGAGTAGTAATGAGGGATATATTAGGGTAGTGAGAACGTGAATAGTGAGGAAGGGACAGATGAAGATATATTGATATAGTGATATGAAATCCAATCTGCAGGGTCTGATACTTGATAGAATATGGAAAGTGAGAAAGAGTGTAAAAGTTTCAAGTGGTGTAATTTAGACCATCTTATATCATATACCAAACTAAGGTCAAAATGGGTACACAATTTAGACAGAAAGGGTGATATTATAAGCAAATTAGGAGAGCAAGGAAAAGTTTACCTGTCAGATCTGTGGAGAATGGAAGAATTTATGACCAACCAAGTGATAGAGAATATTATGAAATGCAAAATGGATAATTTTGATTATATTAAATTTAAAAAAAAGGTTTTACACAAACAAAGCCAATGCAACCAAGATTAGAAGGGAAGCAGAAATCTGATAAACAATTTTTACCACCAACGTCTCTGATAAAGGCCTCATTCCTAAATATATAGAGAACCTGGTCAAATGTATACAAATAGAAGTCATTCCTCAATTGATAAATGGTCAAAGGATGTAAACAGGCAGTTTTCAGATGAAGAAACTAAAGCTGTCTCTAGTCATATGGAAAAATGCTCTAAAACACTTTTAATTGGAGAAATGCAAATTAAAACAACTCTGAAATACAACCTCATATGTATTAGATTAGCTAACATGACAAAACAGGAACATGATAAATACTGGAGGAGATATGAAAAAATTGGAACACTAATGCATTGTTGGTAGAGTTCTGAACTGATCCAACCATTCTGGAAATCAATTTGGAACTATGCCCAAAGGGCAATCAAACTATTTGCATACCCTTTGACAGAGTAATACCACTACTAGGTCTGTATCCCAAAGAGATCTTAAAAAAGAGAAAAGGACCTACATGTACAAGAATATTTACACCAGCTCTTTCTGTGGCGGCAAAAAATTAGAAATTGATAGTATGCCCATCAACTGGGAAGTGGTTGAACAAGTTGTGGTATATAAATGCAAAGGAATACTATTGTTCCATAAGAAGTGATGAGCAGGTGGGTTTCAGAAAAATCTGGAAAGACTTACATGAACTGATGCTGAATGAAGTGAACAGAACCAGAACAACGTACACAGTAACTGCAACATTGTGCAATGACCAACTTTGATAGACGTAGCTCTTCTCAGCAATGCAATCATTGAAGACAATTCCAAAAGATTCATAATGGAAAATGCTATCCCCATCCAGAGAAAGAACTATGGAATCTGAACGCAGATTGAAGCATACTCTTTTCTCTTTTTTTTATTTCTCACGGTTTTTCCCCTTTTGTTCTAATTCTTCTTTCACAACATGAATAATGTGGAAATATGTTTAGTATGATTGTACATGTATTACCTGTGTCAGATTGTGTAACATCTAGGGGAGACAAGAGGAAAATTTAAAACTCAAAATCTTATAAAAGTGAATGTTGAAAACTAAAAATAAATTAATTCATTAATTAAAAAAACGAAGTTGGAGATTTAGTCCTTGAATTATAAAGTAACGTCTAGACCAGTAACACCCTTTAAGAAGTCATTGGTATAGGAGTTGCACCTGAAAACATTGATGGAATGTGGGGAGAAGGGGCAAAAAGCCAATAAGAGCTTTATGGACCACCTGCATTAAGAACTTAGGTAGATAATAATTAGTATTCAAAGGAAACAAAGAATGAGAGCATATTTAGTAAGACAGAGTAGTCAGCATTGTAAAGAGTTTCAAACATTAAAGACAACAAAGTTAGAAAAGAGACCTTTGGACTGGATAATTAGAAAGTTATTTGGTTATCTTTGAAAGAGTGGTTTCAATAGGATGATGGAGTGGAAGGTTCATTATTAGGAGTATAGGAGGAGACAGGTAGTGAAGATATACTGCCTTTTTCGAGAACTTTCTCAGTAAAAGGGAGGAGACAGTTGAGATAGTCAATAGCTTACTAATAGATTAGTAGAGGTGAGGCATTTTATAGTTTTGTTTTGTTTTATTTTGTTTTTTAGAAGTCCAGAGTCCAGAATATGTTTGTAGGTGAAGTGGAGGGGGCCATATGATAAAGGATGAAAATTTATGACTGATAGGAGATATCTGTTGAGCAAAGACTTGAAGACAGTGGAAAGAGTGGGTGAAAGACACAAACATAATGTTTAGACATAGTTAAGTGTAGGGATAATTATTTTTATCTGACAAGATGGAAGGAAGAAGGGAATATAATAATGGTGATAAATGAAAGAAGGGAGATGAAGAAGCTCTGGCCAGTTGTCCTCAATTTTCTTTGTGAAGTTAGATATTGAATCATGCCATGTAATAATGAGAAATATGATATAACTTGTAGGGGGCAAAGAAGAGGAGAAGAAGAAAAGATTTGGAGTAGCAATTGTGGTTAATGAGATCAACTGTTTACAAGGGATAAGTAGAAGAAGCTGGATATAAGGGTTAAGTAGAAGAGCTGAACTTGGGTTATAAAATGCATGATAGGTAGCTCAATTTAAATGGGCCATTAGTGTCAAAGACATATTATACTTGGTCTTGTGATCCCAGGGAGCAGAAATAACACCAATAACAAAAGTTATGAGGAGAGTTCAGCTTGATATAAAAACACAATTTTGTAAAGGGACCCATCAAAATGGGTCTACATTATAAGACAGTAAACTTTCTAGAAGATGTATTTAAGTAAAGATTAATGACTATCTGTCGAAAAATCTTGCTGAAGAAGTGACCTTAAACTTCAGGTAGTAAACGAGATTCTGAGATTCTATGACACAATCATTTCTACAGAAAAGACTAACTCTATATGATTTCTGAAAATGAAATTGTACCTTAGTCACTTATAAGGAATTCTCATAATGGAATTTGGCCATGATTTTAAATTGAATGAAATCTAATTGACTCTAAATCACAATCAATTAGTTAATTTACAGTTACTATCCCAATGTATCCCAAGGTGATAGAGACAGACTCCAACTCTAAAGCAGGCCTGCTGGGAACATGAACCAGTGCTTCTACTCATGTTGGGGCAATGTATTTCCAAGACATTTAACTAGAGAAAGAAAATATAATTGTTGTTGATATATTAGTGGTAGTTCTCACAATATTGTAAACATAGGAAAAAACAATTCAAGGAGACAAAGGAATGGAATAAAATTAAGCTCTTGTTGCAAACAACCAGAAAATCTGAGAGTCTTTGCGTTCCATGGATATTTTTCTTCCTAGTTCACCTTTTGTTCTATGTTCTCTGCATTTCCATAGGGAGGTCTTATGCATCTGTGACTCTTTAGCTTAGCTGCCACAAGATCTTGGAATAGTTAGTATCTTTAGGGAATTAGTATATTATGATTGTGTAACTTCAGGCTCAGCAGAAACTGTGTCTCTGATGAGCACCTCATGAGAGAACTTCTTTCCCTCTAAATGGGCCAGCAGGGAAAAAGAATGTATCAACTGGGATGCATGTACATATCAGAAAACAAATAGACTACCTTGATCTAAATTTAAATTTGTTTTCTCACAATAAAAAATGCAAACCCTTTGCTATTAATACATTTGCAAGTTCTTATAGTTGGGATAGAATATCTGCCAAGATCAGAAGTGAAACTGTGAAATGAAGTACCAGAAAACATAACGATGCAATATTTTTGTCAGGTCTCTGGTAATAAGCCTTACAAGAACCTGAATTTTAGTGAGTTAATCCAGTCAATCTGTGTGCCCCATCCCCTTCCCTAGGATCTGTAAATAGAGAACTAAAAAATCTAATAGAATTTTCCAAGCTGGAAAGGATCTCAGAGGTTATCTGATAAAACCCCTCCCCTGACATTATACATGGGAAAAGTTAAGCCCAAAGAAAGAGATTAAGGTTGAGCACAAGGTAAGATAAGGATAGCATTGGTATTAAATACAGGATTTCCTGTATTCCTATCCAATGCCCTTTTTCCCCATCACACCAATCTAAAGTTCTATTTATAACAAGTATTTTTTTCATGACTTTCATTCTTTAAAAAATTCCCTTTGAGAATTATATGGCCACTCTATGCTACTCAGCAAGCTGCACATTAAAAACTGAAGCAAATATAGTTATTTCTCTTTGACTACTAGGATGATGATGCTCTATCTTCACTTTCTTCAGAATGTTTGACACTAAAGTTAAAAATGAATTCAATCCTGTGATAATTACTGGTTTGGGAGGAAGTTTTTTGAGCTACTGAAGTTGACTCTCCAGGAAAAATAGCCTTTCCATCCAAATGATTCTCAGTCATCTTCTAAAAGTTATCAAACACCCAATAAACTCATAGTGTTTACTCTTTATTTCAACAGAAATTTAGGTTTTCAGGTTGACTTGAATTGGTTATCTCCTTGGTGACTTTTAAGTGTTCTTGAGAATGTTTAGATGTTTATTCCTAACCAAAAAAAATAGCATTTGTAAATCTCTAATACTTTAAGGTAACATGTAAGAAATACCCAATTTTGTTTAGTGCTCAAATTTCAATAAAGACATTGACAAGTTTCATTTCAGAAAATCCTTGTGACTTTCAGAAAATGCACCGACTTCACCTACATGACTGCATCTGCTGCATAATCATAGATTGCTTAGCAACCAATTACAATTTTTTGTCAAGGTATTAGGTAAGAAATTCCTTGGCTAGATTAACCTGTGTGGTACTTTTTTCATCAAGAATTATACATGTAATAGGAGTTTGTTGCCATATTCCCATACTCTGAACATTTACCTTAGAATAGGATACAGTTCAAAGGTTTTTAAAAACATGATGCTGGTGATTGATTATAGTAATTTGCCTCTTCAAATCACTCCATTCAAATCACAGCAGGCATTGCTCATAATTATTAGACCTATTTGTTATTAGCAATTCATGGAGAGAAAAATATAGTCAAAGGCAACATTTTTCCTGATAATAAAATTAACTGTTCATAGAAAGACAGTCCACTAATTGTTCTAAACAACAACCATCAAATTTATCTGTTGTTTAGATTGTTCATTGTCTGCAAAGAGAAATTTTTTTCAGGCTTTCATCTGGAAGGGGGAGGTCATTAATTTGTGAAATGGAATGGAAATGAAATTATGAGATTGAGGATTTCCACTTGATATTGCTATATTACACATAGATGCATATATATATGTACACATTTACATATATACACATACACACATATATTATAATAGTCATTCATATATATGCATATACGTGAATATATGTGTGCATATGTTCTTTCCCCCTGACTTCCCCATTACATTTCTGCAAATCAGATGCCATCTAGCCTAGCCCCATCTCCCACATGAAGTCTTCGGTGATATATCAGAATCACATTAGCTTCTTACTTCTCTGAACAGAAGGAAAGAAAGAAAGAAAGAAACAAAGAAAGAAAGAAAGGAAGGAAGGAAGAAAGGAAGGAAGAAAGGAAGAAAGAAAAGAAGGAAGGAAGGAAGGATGTTTTACATTGGTACTATATAACCTTTGTTCTTGCAGTAACACTACAACCCTTGAAGTGAAGAGCTAAACATAAAAGCCAAATTCAGTGGGTAGTGCAGATGACATTCTTTGTTAGTTCTCCTAGTGTTTGTGAAGCTTCATTTACTAAGTAGTTCACTAAACTTTGATGTTGTAGGGACTAATGAGCTATATATTTTAATAAGCATATTTTTATTGAAATAAAGCATTTCTAAAAGGCTTCTAATAGTGGGACTTCAGCTGAGATTTGCATGAAGCCAGGAAAGCCAGGAAAGGTAGAGGTGAGGAGGAACAGAATTCTAGGCACGGTATATAGCCAATGAAAATGCTCAGTTGGGAGATTGCACTAAATATAAAATTGCTTTGGTTTATCCTCTAGTTCTTCAAATATATTCTAAATGTAGCATACCAAAGTAATCGTTTTTTCATCATTCATTATAGTTATTGTTGTGATGGATTACAGTTAAAAAAGAGAGAGAGACAGGGAGACAGAGAGACAGAGACAGAGACAGGCAGAGAGACAGACTGACAGAGACAGAGATAGAGCCAGAGCCAGAGAGAGAGAGAGAGAGAGAGAGAGAAATGTAATGATAATAATTACTCTTTATATATTACTTTATAGTTTGCAAAACTCTTTTCCTTTAAAAAAGCTCTTTTTCTTTGTCTCATTTGGAACTCAAAACAATTCAATGAAATAGATACTATTATTAGCCTCATTGATAGATGAGAAAACTGAAGCAGAGAGAGAATACATGAATTTCCAAAGGTCACTTCTCTGGTAAATATCTTAGGCAGATTTTGATATATCAATCAATGAGTATTTCTTAAGTACCTACTATGTGTTATTTACTATGCCAGACTATGAAGATTACATCTTCATTGTATAATTATACAATTATATGTATATGTATATATATAATATAATTCAAAAATGATACAATGATACAAAACATGCTTATATTATATATCTAATACAAATATTGATTTGCATATTAAATTATATTTTTGTAAGAATAGTGGTCTAAAACCTGTGATTTCATCAGTAAGAGGTAATCTAGTATGGGAATTCTTTCTATGATGCAGTGCAGAAACTCTTCTACAATGTTTTTTTTTTTCTATAATGGTTTTAAAGACTGGACTGGGTCACTGAGATGGTATGAGCCAGTTAAGTGCCAAAGGAAGGTCTTGAAGCCAAATCTTGTTTCTAAGGCCAATATTTTATCAATTGTGCCCTATTACCTCTCTTTACGTACATTATATCCTGTAATAATGAAAATTACTTAAATACAGAGGGATCAGTATTTTAGTTACTCAAATGTTTTAAATAAGCAAGTCGAATTTCTCCATGGGTGGCTTTTTAGAGTAATTGAACTCAAATGATACCAAAACAAACAAAATCAAAACAGAAAAATCTTTATAAGTTCATATTCACAAAAATATTTCATAAATTGATTTTTTAGCTCAGTTCAACACTTATTGAACTCAGCATGGTATAAGGTGAAGACTTTAATATTTTAAATATGAAAGTAAATATGGCCACATTTGCTGTTTGGGATACTACTTCTATCTTAACCATGAAAATACTATTTCTCTCTGTGTGTGCATGTATGAATGTAGGTATACATACATATATATATATACACACACACATACATACATATATACATGTATGTACAGACATGGACACACATATGTATTTCAGTTGTTTCTCAGTTGTGTTTGATTTTTCGTGACCCCATTTGGGTTTTCTTGACAAAGGTATTAAAGTTGTTTGCCATTTCCTTCTCTAGCTCACTTTATACATGAGGAAACTGAGGCAGACAGGGTTAAGTGACTTGCAGAGGGTCATACAACTAGTAAGTGTCTAAAGCCAGATTTGAATTCAAGGAGAGTTCTTCTTGTTCTTTAAGGAATTCTTCAAGTCTCCCTGACTCCAGGGCTTTGGCACTCTATCCACACTATACCACATAACTCTGGTATATTTGTGTATATACATATGTATGCACACACATGCACACACACACTCTCTCTCACACACACACACACACACACACACATATATATCTATATCTATATATCTATATATATGTTCATTTGCATTTTGTGGGGGGGATTGAACCGATTACCTTATTAGCAGAAGGAAATCTTCGGGGAGAAAACTCCCTCTACCGATGCAGATAGCTAACTGACCTACAACTTAGTTTTAGAGAATTCCCCAGGGATGAAATGGGTTAAGTTGTTTTCCAATGGGTATACAGACAGTATTATATAAGAAAAGGAATTTGAATTCAGTTTTTTTTTTATTCTGAAGATTAATCTCTATCACTCATGCCATGCCTCTCCTGATAGCAAACTGTAAGTTCTTTGGGGTTGCAGTAATATTCAAGACAAATAAAAAAATTCCTGGAAAAATTTTATATTCCAGTTCTTGCTCCCATAACATAGATGCAGATCCTTTCTTTATCTCTGTTAATGTGTTTATATTATATATATATATATATATATGTACATATTATATTTGTGCAAGTTATATATGTATATGTTATATATGTATTCATACATGCACATATTTTTTTCAAGAATCTAAAAGATCCACACCCCCTACAATTAATTTGATTTGACATTTATTTTTTAATTTATTTTTAACCTACTTTTAAAATAAAGATGAATGTACATTACATTTTTATGGGAAAAAATAAAATGGATAATATTATTCTGTTAATCTTTGTAGGAGGTTTTTTTTTTGTTTTTTTTTAAACACATTGCTCAGAGAAAAGAGAAAGGAAATGTCCCAGATTACCCAATCATTCATCAATTTTCATAACATTAGACTGCCACCTTTACTGGAGTCAGTAAGATGTTATAGAAATAAATAACAATGCCATCATCACATTATGGAAACCTCAAATTACCAAGAAAAGGACCTTGAGATAACTTTGTTGCATGGGAGTATTCACAAAAACATGACATGAAGCTTTTATTCTGGAATATGAACAGATATTTCATGGATAACATGGAATTTTTTTAAAAGTCCCCAAGCAGCTGTACAACTTCAAAGGGTTCAGCATCTGTAATATTGCCACAGCCATCTCCTACAATCTTCTAAAATCCCCATGGAATGCATATGCTTCAGCTCCAAGGAACCACACGGTGTTCCTCCCTGCTTTCTCAAGCAATTGTTAGAATTTGTTCCTTTGCCAAGAAGACAGAAGCTACTCCAAAGAATTGCTGCAGGCAATGAATAACTCCCCCTCCATATGAAACTGGCTGCATCATTTCAGTGGCAGAAGCCAACACTATTCCCCGGGAACATTTATAGTTTAGGACCATGTTAACTGAGTAGGAAGGAAATGAAGTGCCCTAGAGGGATTTAGACCTATTAACTTTTTAGGTACATCATTGTCAGAAAGGATTTCAGTTAGTGCTTATTCCTCTAGTCTGTGGCTCTATCTATTTACATAGGATTAGTATCAATTTTTGTGAAGCATTCCTAAATAAGGGTTCTCATCTCCTCTTTAAGAGCTGTCAGTCATGTAAAGTACTTTTTTTAAAAGTGGCAAGAGGTTATCTATATGTAAACACACAACCATACACATATATAATACCCTCACTAATAAAATAGGCAGAACCTGATAGTTAGAGCTCATGTGAAACCAAACTTTATTTCCCTGTTTAAGTGTAGTATTTATTTATATGATGGCAAAAATATTATTTCCTAGTGAAAAAATGCTATGCACAAAGGAAGCATGACCTCTTTATTATTATGAAATAGTATTTCAAAAGATATCACTTCTACCCTTACCTCCAAAATAATGTGAGAAACATACTTAGTTTAGCGTAGCAACAATCTGCTAGCAGCTACTGTGGCTGCGTAAAACCAACAACAACCAGCACACAGAAGGCTGCTAATACAGCTTCTCTGATCTGCTTTTCTAAGGAAAGCAACTTTAAGGGGTTAATAATCTCAGTTTAATTAAACATACATATATCATTCACTTAGTTCAGGGGGAAAGATCAGCTCCCTGAACTTCAAGGCAAATACAAACAGAAATTAGAAACGTCAACAGACAGACCTCGTCTGACTCAAATCACAATTCATAGTTACCAGAGAAGAACCAACAGGTCTGGGTTAGCAAAGTCACGGGGCAATCACAACAGCTTGCCGAGAGTCTCAACACTCCTTCCAGGAGTGAGCTCTAAAAGTCAAACACCAAGCTCCACTCAATTCTATCCTGTTCAGAGCCCTTGAGGGCTCTGACCTCACCCAGGCTGGGTATGTGAAAGTTCCCCATCCCCAGTATCACATTACATACAAGTCAATGACTCCTGATTGCCTTCATGCTGAGAAACATTCCAAGACAGGATCCCACTTTACCAGCCCTGTTCAAAAAAGGCCAGAACCATTAAAGGCACTTAAGAGAAGAACCACAAAAAGGCCTGCCCTGTTTACCATCACATCTAGGAATAAACAAAACTCCTTGGAAAGCAAGGAAGTTTTTATTAATTTTTACATTCATTCCCCCTGAATGAACAGGTAGTTCCTAATGGACTACTACATTTCCTTCAAACACTGAGCTTAAATGACTTGCTTCCAATTTGATTCTCCTGCCTTGCTCTTCATTGGCCAGATGCAACCCCCTGAACTGCCCACATCATTCTCCCTTCAAACAGCTTGTTAAGCATGCATACAAGCACCTGATCAGAAGCGTAGTTCTGCTAGATCACAGCTCTGATTAGAACCAGTCACCTCTGACTTACATTCTGTTATCACTCAAAAATAGGAGTACTTTTAATCCTATGGAAACAAAATTCCTCCTATCATTTCCCACTATAATTATTAAGAATTTGTTGAAATTTGTCTTCATGTAATAGATACCCTTTATAAAATGTTCATATTCTCAATTTTGAACTGGGCACATGGACAATTCGCCATAAATATATGTAATGAACATCATTATAGAGTATATAGCTGTAGCAACAATATGCCAGTAGCTGCTGTAGGGGTGTAAGACCTCACACAAGACCGACAACAAGAGCTGCCAGCACAAGTTCTTTGATCTGCTTTTCTAAAGAAAGCAATTTTAAGGGGTCAACAATCTCAGTTTAATCAAACATACATATATCATTCATTTAGTTCAGGGGGAAAACATAAGCCCCCAGAACTTCAAGGCAAATACAAACAAATTACAAACATCAACAGACAGACCTTGTCTGATTCAAACTACAATACATAGTTACCAGAGAAGCACCAATATCTGTCTGTCTGGGTTACAAAGCTGGGGCAGGGGGCGGGTTCAACGGCTTGCCCAGAGGTTGTCACCCACATTCTTTCAGTGAGTGTATCTCCAAAAGTCAAATGCCAATCTGGGATCTTATATACCTGTCTCAGGGCCCTGAGGCACCTGAGGCTCACCATTTAGAGTATGAGAAATCAGTGTGGGAAAGCTCCAACCACCAGCCCCACATCATATATAAGTCAATGACTCCTGATTGCCTCCGTGCTGAGAAATAGCTGAGAAATACTCCAAAACAAAGACTGCAAAAGATTCCCCACCAATTGAAACAAAGGGAGACTTGATAGTCTAAGAATCCCAAAAGGGAAGAACAGAGAAAAGTCTGATTGCTGTAACAATAGTACAAAGGAATAAACTAATTTTAGACAGAAATATTCTAAACCAAACTTTATATTTTTTACCTTTTTCTCTTCATTTTGCTACTCCTAATTTTTGCTTAGACAAACTTAGGGACTGAGATGTCTAATTGTATTTTTATGAAATAATAAAGGCATTTTTAGGATCCTATGATCAAATATTTTCTGTGGAAAGGAAATGCAGAGATTATCTAGATCAACCTAGATTATCTAGATCATTTTTTAAAAGGAAAACCTGGGGCCCAGAGAAGTTAATTTATTTGCCCAAAGTCACAAAGGCATTATGCTAAATAGCAAAGCTAGGATCATATCCCAGGTCTCCTGACTACAAATTCAACTCCGCCCCTGCTCCCCATTATTCCTCTAAGTACATTGGCCAAGTCAAGACCAAAGGCCTCACACTAAGTCTACCATTTCTTGTACTTGGTGACCTATTTAACCTTTATGAGCCTCACTCAGTTTTCTCATTTGCAAAATGAAAATAACACCAGTTGTCTATCTACCTCACATGAATGGGTTATTTTAATGATCCGATATGGTCATCAATATGAAAAAAATGAGAAATCATAAAATGCCGTAGCAACATGAGGTATTACTATAGTTAATCATATTAGCAAATAGATAGTGTCGACCTTTAAATTTCGTTAAAGGAAGCAAACAGACTAGATGAAATAAAATTAGTACAGATTTGTTCCCTTTAAAGCTAACTTGTACTTGATCATGGAAGACAGACAAATGTTTAAGTAACTTTCTGAGCTGCAGTTTATTATCTCCATATCAAAGAAAGGAAGTTCTCAGGGAAACAAGGCAATTGAAAAGGTAGGGTCACTTAGAGATGCGGATGTCTCTAGCCCACAAATCTGGCTGCCAGACTTTGTGTCACCACAGACAATAAAGATACTCCTGGTCTTTGAAGTTGCTGAGGCAGGGAAAGGGGATTTTTAGAGTAGAGCAAAAGCAGTTTGGAGGCTTTAGATATTATTGGGGTTCAAATAATCTGCAAGGTTTGACAATAGACAGACAGACAGAAAGATAATTTAGTATACTTATTCTGCTAATTTTGCCTGCTATACTTCAAAGAACTGCTCTAGTTTGTCGTGTTAACATAACTCTCATTAGTATCATTTATGTACATTTCATAGGTTCATAGATTTAGAGCTAGAAAGGACTTTAGAGACCATCTAGGGAAGGCCATTTTATAGATGAGGAAATTAAGGTCCAGAAAAGATAAGTGACTTTCTCAAAGTTGTACAGGTATATGATGAAGGCAGAATTTATGATTTCAAAGAGAATCATATATATGTCTGAACAGTTCAGAACCACAGGGTATAAGGAATTCTCTAAGTAGAAGGCAGGAGAATTAAAGCATTTACTCAAGCTCCAAAGTAACAGACCCTCGAACCAGCATCCCCATTTTGATATTTTGATCAAAAGCTTCCAGGCCCAATAAGTCTGCCTCACAAGAGTAACCAGGAGGCCACAGAGAAGCATGATGGTATTAAACAAAATCACATACATGTTTCCCCTCTCCAGTAAGAAGATTACCCACTGGCCTCGAGTCCTTGCTCAGCACTCCTCATCCTCACGCCGGTCGGCTCTGCTACCGGCAGCTCATGCTTCAGCTTTATCTTCAGCTTCGGCTGTAGCTGTCTCTGGCTCCAACAGTAAATGATCTTCAAGCTGCCTTCTCTCCTCTTATAGAGTTTTTGACATCATCAAGCATCATCTGAATGACCAGAGCCCATGCTCTGGTGATTGGTTCTTGAGTTGGCGCCTCCCCTTAGGACCCTGGGAGGTTCACATCCACATAGATTAGGTTAACACCCAATAGGGCATGGCTCTGGAGTTAACACCTTCCCTTAGCCAGCCCCATTTTGGGCCCCACCCCAGTCACCAATTCACACCCACATAGGTTCCACACCTAATAGGGCTCTGGGCCTGGGGCCCAGCACCTAGTAAGGCTTAATGAAATACACTGAGTTGTTCAAAGAAAACAAAGGCCATTTTGCTTACCAACACAACAGGTAGTAAAAAGGATCATAGTATGAACTATGAAAGGAACTTTACTCTAACTCCTTCATTTTATAGATGAGGAAATTGAGGCTTAAGGCATCTAAAGAACTTGCTCCAGATCACACAGGTATTAAGTATCAGAGATAGCAAGTGAACTCATCACTCTAAATCCAGTGCTCTTTCTACTGTACCATGATATTTCCCATCAAAATGGTTCCAATAAGCATGAAAAAAAAGCATAAATACCCTTGAGAAAAAAAAAAAAACGCAAACATCCATGCCTTGTTCACCAGTTTTGGTCATGTCTCACTCTTCATGACCCTATTTGGGGTTTTCTTGGCAAAGTGGTTTGCCATTTCCTTTCCTAGCTCATTTTACAGATGAGTAACTGAGGCAAACAGGGTTAAGTGACTTCCCCATGGTCACACAGCTAATATCTCAGGTCAAATTTGAACTCAGGAAGACAAATTTTCCTTACTCTACCCCTGGCACTCTATCCACAGTACTGAAGAGGTTTAAATGAAAATGATGATAGGTAAGGGAACCATTGGTTTCTAGAGGTGCTCAAGACCCCAAAATACCTACACGCCGGGTCCTGCTGAAAGAATTCGACTCAAGCCTTCTCAGTCAAGGGAAAAGACAAAGTTTATTAGGGATTCACCATAATGGGTTGCCTTAAGAAATCCCACCCTTTGTGACGCCTGTTTTCACAAGTAGGCCAGATTCAATCTAAGCTGAGCTACATTGAATCTGAGCACCTTCATGGAGGCAAGATGGAGATTATATACACGAAGATTGTAGGAGGGATTGAGGGGTGTTCTGGGGTGACTAGAGGAGGGCTTTAGGGAGGGTCTTGAGGAGGAGTCTAAGGAGGATGAGATGAGGTCAGACTCCAGCAACCAAGAGAATGGAATTAAGGGTGGGAAGGAGCTGAAGGCATGGATATTGAGCATATCAAGGGTGGGAAGTAGCTGGACAATAAAGGGCAAGGCTAGGTAGAGATTTGGGCCTAATGATAATGTAAGGCTTATGTCCTTAGGGGAAGGCCAAATCTAGTTGGAAGATTCAAGGACAGTTCAAGGGGCTCCCAAAGATGGTATTCCAGATTCAAGGGGGTTCCCAGAGACTGTGCCCTCATCAGTACCACCTAGCTGCCCCTGATAATACTTATAGTCCACATAAAATACATTTGTTAGATAATACTCACAAAAGGTTTTCTTATTTGGTTTACTATGCCATAATTTATGTTTCATGAGGACAAAGTCTGTATCTACAAATTTTCTGTTTTCCCCAGGGCCAAGCACAGTGTTTAACATATGCACGATATTTAATGCATGTTTATTTAATTATATTAAATGGCATAAAATTATGAAAATTTCATGTAAAATTAAAAATAGAAAAACACTACTCTTATGAGAGAAGTGCTGCTATGAGGGTTTTAATTGGCTAACTTGTGTTAAACCTGAAAGTTTGGTTGAAGGAAACAACAGAGCTAGGTGATAGAAAAATCCATGTTATTTATTATTTTCCCTTAAAGCATAGCTAAGTTAGCTTACTTGTACATACAAGGAGTCAGAGCATAAGCTCTGGCTGTCTGAACAAAGGAATGAGAAAACTTATATATATTATTTTAGCAGGCCCAGCAAGCCTGCGTTACCTCACCTCCATGACCCCTGTGTATGTTTAACCATGATCCTTTAATGGATAACAGGGGTAAGAATGTCCTTAAGTCAGTCTGATCTGGCCTTGTTGACAGAGGTAAAGATATACCTCAGCAAAGTTTAGAGAACAAAGAAGCCCAGGTCCTGGATCTTCTTCCAGTTACTCATTAATTCAGGCTCTGGGGTCTGGTTGAAATTAAAAATAATATAAAATGGTATAAAATGTTCCACATTTCCTCCTTTTGGTCAAAGGCAAATTGGAAGTTTCACCTGAAGACCAATTAAGGTATGGAAAAACCTCTGTCTTCCTCAGGGGTGAAGTTCTAAAAATCCTTATCTAGGTGGATTCAGGTTTTTTTTTTTTCTTTCTGTGGTTGGACATCCCCAAAGATAGGCAGTAATTGTAAACTAATTGTAAACAAGCAGAGGGAGCGAGTTGCAAGGGGGATCAGGGTAGGGAGCCTAAAGGGGAAACTAGAACAGCTAAGTAAAATAAGCTAAAGACACCAAATGTACAGGTAAACTGTCTTGGGAACGCAAGGGACTCAGAAAGGGAAAGAGCAGTTCTTTGTTCAGGTTCTGGTCCGGACTCCTGTGAAAAAGTTTTTCTGCGTCTGATGCTGTTCCCTTCAGGCTCTTTGAAACTGGAGAGCAAGGTCTCCTATGGGCTCAGATGTCCACTTGGGAGCAGGGGTAGTCCTCAGATATGACAGAAGGATCAAGGAGTCCATACCCACAAGTTGGCAGCTGTAGAAGTAGTCAGACTTGACAGGGGCTCCCAGAACACATATGATTTGATAATGGAGAGAAAAACAGCACAACTCACAACAACAGAAACTCTCAAAGTAGAAGGCAGAAGAATCAAAACATTTATTTAGGCTCCACAGTAACCAACCCATGAACCAGAAGCCCCATTTTGATATGTTGATCAAAATCTTCCAGGCCCAATAAGTACGCCTTGCAAGAGTAACCAGGAGGCTACAGAGAAGCATGATTGCGTAAAGCAAAATCATGCTTCCCCCTCGATGGTAATAAGATTACCCACTGGCCTGAAGTCTTTGTTCAGCTTCCTCCCGTAGATCAGCTCTGCTACTGGCAGCTCCTGCCTCAGCTGTGTCTGTGGCTGAAACTGACGTAACTGTCGTAACTGCCTCTGTAACTGCCTCTGGCTCCAACTGTCGCTGTAACGGTCGCTGTAATGGCCTGAAGTCTTTATTCAGCTTTCTCCCGTAGGTTAGCTCTGCTACTGGCAGCTCCTGCTTCAGCTGTGGCTGTAACTGACGTAACTGTCGTAACTGCCTCTGTAACTGTCGTTGTAACTGTCGCTGGCTCCAACCGGAAAAGGAAGAGAGAGAGCATCTTCAAGCTGTCCTCTCCCCTCTTATAGAGTTTTTGACATCATCAAGCTCCGCCCAAATGACCAGGGCCGATTGGTTCCTGAGTTGGCTCCTCCCCCTAGGGTAGACCAGGTTCTGGAGCTAACACCTCCCCTCAGCCAGCCCCATGACTCATCACACAGGAAGTTCTGGTCCTGCCCCGGAAGAGCAAGCCCCAGCGTCCAGGGAAGCTCAATGAGGTAAACTGAGTCATTCAAAGAAAACAAAGGCCATTCTGGCTACAATAGGTCCCAGCCACTCAGGGCTAAATTCAAACAGTACAATAAATCATTCAGTATCCCAGCCACACAGAGCTGAGTTTAAACAAATACAATGAGATTTTTCTCATAATTCACAAAACTGTACAATCATATTGAGTCAGGTACAGACCAAACCTCTTAGATGGTTCACAGTAGACTGGTATTGAGAGGGGGAAATTTGCATGTCACATGTTTTACATTTAAATATTAGATAACAAACTTAAACATGAATCATACAAAGTAATGCAATCATTATTAACAATGTTGACTAACATTAAATTCCTCGTATGCCAGTAGCACAGTACATATATCATCATAAACTTTTAGTCATGCCATGTCTCTTTGATGGCATTTACAAAATAATCCACAAACCATTCTTAACAAAGCTTAAAATGTTTCTGATTTAATTCCAGCAATTAATTGCACAATTTGTATGCAAAGTAACTTTAAATCACAGTTACATATTCCCAATGTCCATTTAAAGCGGCACGTTTTTTTAAAATCCCAGATGCCTGATTGTAGTTATCTGGTCCCTAGATAGTAAAAGAGAGTTCTGATTCTCTGGTTCAGAGCTAGAAATTCTCAGACAATTCTAACTTAATATAACTTAGTACGATCACTTAAATTTGGCTCTCATTTTTTTTTGAAACTCCAGAGTATTTCAGTTTATATATCATCTGCTGTTTCTATCCTTACCTAAATTTTGTACCTGGTATAAGAATCCTTTAAAATATGAAGTTCCAACCATAAATTGAACTCATCTTCCTTTTAAAATCCTCAGACAGATACTTTATAAAGGAGATATAATTTCACCTGTACCACTATCTTATACAATTTTTTGTGTAAAAATCCACATTTAAGATCTTATTACCAAAACACACTTATTAGCTTGAATTTCCATGATTGATTAATTTTGGAGCCAATCATACATGTCTGTATGTAATTCTTAGGGGAATCAATCTGATCCTATGACTTTTTCAAAATTTGCTATCCCCTTTCTTTTTATTAGACATTTATCACATTACATCTTTGCCTTATTACTTTGTCTAATAATTTCCTCCTTTTGAAGTATGTTATCTCTATATTATTTTAATTTTTATTTGGCCAGGAACATAGGTTAAAATTGTAAGCTATTCATTCCTGCATCCTATTATACTAACTCAGAGGAGATATTCCAATATTCATCTATTACCTATTATATTTAACATTGTGCTTACAAAACTTCTTGATAATATAAATTTGCAATGAAAGAAAAAGAGGAACAATGTCATATATGTTCACAGAAGGAAAGAACTTCCTTAGCTCTGTTTGATTCCAGGCATGAATCATGTCTGATAGCCAATCATATAGTCACTAGGCACTGAAAGCAAGGCTTAGGAGTAATCAGGTAGAGATTTTTCCCTTTCAGAAAGGAAATAGCAGAATTGGGAAATAGAGTCAGGAAGATCCTACCTAGGCCGTGTCCAAGGTCATCTTCAAAACTTTTTCCCAGGCACAGACATCCACCTTTAAAAGTTCTCATCCTCTACTGCCTGCCATTTTATTACTGGCTTCATGTGACTTATCCCTGTAATCAGAGCTTAAAACAACATTAAATTATAGTCCCATAAAATCTTTAGCCAATGAATATCCTTCAGATAGGACTGTCCCAAATCTCATTGAGCTAATAATTATCAAATCAAGCTACATAGCTTTTCTGTCTTCTAAAATACTTTCTCACACTCTTTCTCAACTTACTTAAACCATCTGAAACTAGTATTCTCTCAGGACAGGAGAGGCTTAGCTAACTCCCATTTGTCCCCAACCTTCTTATCTGCCTTTCGTATTTCCAATCAAACCTTTATTTACCTTTCCAAATCTCTCAAACCCATTATTCAGTATTCCTTTACATTTCAACCATAAGACAAAATGGCTCATAAATTAGTGATTTTTACTGACATAACTGTCTGTACTGGAATCCATTACAGCTTAAACAAAGCAAAGAGGTTAATGACCAACCTCACAGGTTGATGGATTAATGTCCCCTGTTTACTCAGTCTGGAGGAAAGGGACACTTTAGGAATCAAATCTTATACACATTGATGAATTCTAACTATTACTTAAAATCACACAAACGTTTTTCAAAACATTTCTAGAATTATTTCCCTTCTTTAAAAACAGTTTAAAATTTATCCTGATGTTAAAAGGAATACTCACTAAACTTTTCTGAAGAAAATTATTTAGAAGGTTTTAAAATGATAGACATCTCCTTTTTCCTTACAGCAAATTAACCCTTAAACACTGGAATTCATTAACTAAATTGGTGGAAAATGTCCTCATTCTCAAAGTATTTATGCAGAATTCCTAGATATCACAAAATTCCTTAGTCAAAAAGCTGTTGTAATGTGGAGGACACTTAATTTCTATAAATCACATACCCAATTAAATTAACCTTATCACAATAACAAAGTTTACCAGGACTTACTTCATAGGAATTCCTCTACACAGAAAACCACACAAGATGGATAAGAATTCATGACTAGATGGTTCCAAAATTTCTTGTTTAAGTTAACAACCTCAATTTCTTAATTAGGCACAGTTCTTAATCTAAAAGCATCTAGATTATAAGAGGAATTATTTTTTCTCTATCAATATAGGTAATGCAATGTTAACCAATTTGCACAACATAAGAAATTTAGAAATATAAGTACACCACAAGCAATTATCTTGTATTTAAAACTTGAAACACAATCTAATTAATTACTAATCAAATGATCATAACTGATTGGATAAGCAAATCAAATCTGGATTCATAATCACTAATGGTAACATTTTAGTTTCTAAGGCCCAATACTTTTAGCATTGTAAAAGATTATTATTTATAAAATCACATTGTTTTCTTCAATATTGCTGATACACCTGTTTGCCAAATTATACAATTTAGAAATGTAACAATGCCCTAAACATAATTATGCATTTTAAAACTTGAAACAACCCATTTATCAATTTAGGTGAACACATTTCTAAATCTCTGTGCACAGGGAATCTTTCATCTCATCTTTTGAAACTATAAATTTAAATCACCTGATATATTCTCATAATAGAAAACTTTTTCACATGGAAAGTCTGTTCTCATGGTATTCTCATCAGCATTGTTTATTATTTACTTGTTATAACCACATATAACAGTTCCAAATTTTATCACATCCCTTTAAAAACCCAATTCACATATATCAAAATCAGATGAAAATTGCTATAATATCATTTCTTACCACACAATGGTCTTCTCAAATTTCACAATCTAAGGGAATTTTAGAAACACAATGCAATTTTAGAAATACAAAAACAATAATTTTCAGATGACATCAATTGCATTTCCAGATTACCACATATAGAAATTATTCAGCTTATTACTTTTGGTATTCAAAAACCACTTCAAATTACCAATTGCATTAATTTGAAGAGAGATAATAATAATGTTGTGTCTAACATATACCAGATTTTATGTTACACATTTTACAATCATTATCATTTTGATCCCATAACAACCATCATTATTATTTTCCCTTCACAAATCAGGAAACAGGTCAAACAGAGATTAAAATACAGTTTTGCAATTGGAACAAAGAAGTGTGAAGTTTCCTAGAGCAGAAGCTTGTATCCCAGTGGTGACAATTCTAACCAAAGTCCAAATCCATATACCTCACCCTTCCCCCACAACTGCAGAAGGTACTGAGCCTAGAGCAGTTTTGCAGCTTCTGGGGATGGAGTGGGCAGAATGCATAGGACCTGGATGATATTTCCAAGCTTTGCCAAAAAGGATGGGGTACAAAGGTACCCAGGAGCACAGGACTGTCAGGATACTGTCAGTCTGTGAATTTCTGCCCTTCTCCTCCTTTTGCCAGGTGGGGAAGGGTGATTTAAGTTTTCCCTACAGTTCTGCATTTGCTTCTCCTAATCTGATTTGGGATAAAAGGAGTTTGTTTTAGCAGCTCTAACTTTTACTGCAGCCCTGGCTTGGTCAGAGACAAGACAACAATGGTGAAAGATCTCAATGATTGTAACTCCAGTAAACTTCACCTTTTGCTTACTCCTGAAAAACCTTTTGTACTTAGATCTAAGGGGAAAGATTCCCTCTTAACTCTGGGGAAGGAGTGGGGAATGATAAGTGATCTGCATTGGGAGGAGGTATTTCAGTGAGAGTGTGTTCCTGGAGTGATTTTACAGTTTCAGGAGTCCTCTCTCCCAAAATCCAACTAACTAGTTTCCAAACTTTTAATGAATAATCTATCCCAGAATCTGCTAAAATGTTTCAGCTCTATTTTATTTTCTGCAAGTCCAAGTTGGCCAGACCAGACATTACAAAAAAAAAAAAGAGTCTCTGTTTCCCTAACTGCAGCCTTAGAATTCTCTGGCTACCTGCGTTTCAGATTTTACATGGTATAGACATTTCACAGCACGTGCTCTCACACAGACAGTTAACAGACAATTAACAAAACAAATACAGAACAAATACATACTGAGCTCAGAGTTTAAACAACAGAGAATTAGAAGCTTTCATGAGTTGGCTATTAGCACCCCTATGGTCTTTGGGGAAACCTTGGCATTCCTGATTTTTCTGACTCTCCATACCCTATCCCTTAGGAAGGGGGAAAGGTCAGATGGAAGAGGACTAGGGCAGGCAAGGGAAGGCTAGGAGTAAGGATAAAATGCATTTATCCTCCCCCTAATCAGAGCCTTTAAGGGAAGAAATAGGAATAGGGCAGAAGGCAAAAACAGAGCCCTTAAGGGAAAGGGGAAAAGGGCAGGGAGGGAGGAGAGAGAGGAGGCAACGGTGGCAGAACAGAGTTACCCCTCTCCAGTTAGAGTAGGTACTGGGAGGAAGAGGGGGAGAGGGTAACAGTAAAGTGCAGTTTTCTCCCCCGATCCAGGCCTCCAAGGGAAGGAAGGGAGGGAGGGGGTAAGGAATAGGGGGAGGGAGTGGACGAATGGTTGGACTTCTAATTCTAGTTTTCAATTGATCCATAGCTAATTTTCTAGATCAATCAGTGTTTCCAGGGGATCTTTGTACATTTGACTGCAGATCTGTGTTTTACCACAGAATTGATCCCTGCCCCCAGAGCTAGTTTAAAAGGAATTTTCGGGCTTCAACCAATTTTGTGGGAGTCCTTTTTGGAAGCTGGGAAGAGAGACAACTTACCCCCACCTTGTCAAGGCCAAAATTCTGGGAAACATTAATCCTATGGCACCCAAAACGTTGGCAAGGCTGGGTTGCATTGTCCCGTTTCCATCATTTCCATCTGAAGTTCACGGCAACATAACTGTTAAACCTCAAAGTTTGGTTGAAGGAAACAACAGAGCTAGGTGATAGAAAAATCCATGTTGTTTAGTATTTTCCCTTAAAGCATAGCTAAGCTAGCTTACTTGTACATACAAGGAGTCAGAGCATAAGCTCTGGCTGTCTGAACAAAGGAATGAGAAAACTTATATACGTTATTTTAGCAGACCCAGCAAGCCTGCGTTACCTCACCTCCATGACCCCTGTGTATGTTTAACCATGATCCTTTAATGGATAACAGGGGTAAGAATGTCCTTAAGTCAGTCTGATCTGGCCTTGTTGACAGAGGTAAGGGTATTACCTGAGCAAAGTTTAGAGAACAAAGAAGCCCAGGTCCTGGATCTTCTTCCAGTTACTCATTAATTCAGGTTCTGGGGTCTGGTTGAAATTAAAAATGATATAAAATAGTATAACATGTTCCACACTTGTAAGCACTTACTTGTGAATCATTGATAAGTAAGGCTTATTGATCTTTCCTATAAAGAGACTTCATCAGGATTCAGAACTTCGATTTTATCGGCATGGTCAAATCCCTGGGTAGAAGCTCCCTCTTTCAATGCCAATTACAAACTGTTCTGTCCATGGTATTTTAGAGTTGATTGGGTCACTTAGATGCTAAATAAATAATAACAATAATTATCAGTTTTATTATTATGCTAATAATGATATCAGTATTAATAATAAAACACAGCACTTAAAATGTTATTGATGGAGTTTAGACTGAACCCCACCCTGGATCTTCCCACTTGATCTGGCTTTTCATGTCCAAATAACCTAGCCTAGGCTTCCATTGTCTGGCTACCTCTGGATTGCCTTCTGGCTGTTTCCCACCCTTGATCCAGATCAAAATATCTATACCCTAGCTCTATTACCCTAGGTCTCTTATTATCTGTCATCTCCAGGTAGCCTTCAGCTATTTCCCACCCTGGAGTCTGACTTCACCCCAGTCTGCTCTAAATCCCTCTTCTAGTCACCCCTGACTACTCAAGACCACCCTTCAATCTCTCCCACAAGCTTTCTGTATATAAGTCTCATGTTGCCTCCAAGAAGGTGCTCAGATTCAATCTAGCTCAGTAGATAGAATCTGGCCCATTTTTGAAAACAAGCATCATAAAGGGTGGGATTTCTTCAGACAACCCATTATGGCGAATCCACAATAAACTTTGTCTTTTTCCTTGGCCGAGAAGCCTTGAGTTGAACTCATTTGCTGGTGTTTGGGGTCTTGAGCACCCCTAAAAACCTATGGTTCCCTACCTCACCATTTTTCTTTAACCTCATCATTATTTAAGTTTTGTAAAGGCCTGTGAATGTCACATCATTTGATGCTCATAACAATCCTTTGTAGTAAGTAGTATTATCTTCCTATTATACATACAAAGCAACTAAAACTGATAAATGTTAAGTTGATTTGCTCATGGTCACACAGTGTAAGTCTGAGACAAAACCCAAATTCAGTTTTTCTTGATTCTAAGATTCTGTCTACTATATAATACTGTATATTTAAGTATATCTATAAAGTTTTTTTTTTAAGTTTTAAGTCTATCTATAGTGTTGCATGTTTAGTTGGACTTGTAAGGTCCAGGAACAACACTAGAACACTAGAGTACTAAGATAGAAGTGAGCAGTTCTTGGATGTGCTAGAAATAGATGCCACTGAATTCTAAGTACATAGCTAGGCCTTGAAGAGGAGCTGTGAAAATGTAACCCCTCCTTTCATTGCTGAGATGGATGGTGATAGGTTTGGAATATTGGTAGATATATACTGTTAGGTAGTGTGTTGAATGGTTTTAATAAAATTTATTTTCCTCTTTTAAGGAAAAAAAAAACTTAAAAATGATGGCCAATTGGATTAGTAGGTGGAAATAATGTATTTAGACATGAATGTAACAAAAGCAAAAGGTATCAGTAAAAATATTTTTAAAAAAATAAGGACATGCAAGAAATTATAACATGGAAATTCTCCTCATGAAATAATAATAATGGCTAGCATTTATTAAATAATTAAAACATGTTATTCATTTTCAAGAAAAAGTGATTTTTTTAAAAAAATATTCCACTATAGTGAGAAATATAAATGTGACAAATTTGTCCTATTTTACAGTCATTTTCAAGTATATATCTGGAATCATAAAGTACAACTAATTCTAATACGGTATTGGTACAATTGAAAAAAAGCTCAATATTTGTCTTTAATATTAAATAGGTCCCCAATGGTACCCTTCCCGTATTGGGCTTCAGCTGGAACGTGGTAAGTACTGATCAATAATTTTTCACCACCTTGAAAAACATCTTAAAGTCATGGTTGTTATTATTCTTGTTTCCTTTGTTATTACGAATTTCCTCTGATTTTTTTCTCTATCAAAACCAGAGGTAACCAGATGAGAAGATTCCTACCTAACAACATGTTTTGGTAATATTTACTTAGTAATAACATGTTACTCAGTAAAAAAGTTTAATCTCTCAAAATTTCAGGCTAACTTTCAAAACTGGATTTTGTCACTAAACATAACATGGGTTCTCTCAATAATCATTAGTATAAAAAATGTAAGGAACAATTCTTGTTAATGGTGAAGGATTTTTATTTGCAGAATATTACATATCTCTAATCTCAGCTTATGCTTATAACAATCCAAGATAGCCCAATAATTAAGACAGATATCCTACTTAATAGATAAAGTTGAGACTTAGTTTGATTAGTAGAATATAAGCTAATTGAAGACAACTGTTTCGGAGAGACTTTGTAAATGGCTAGTTAAATTAAATTTTACTGTGTGGTCAAAATTCCAGCAATCACATTAGTATGAAAACAAACAAACATGGTAAAAGTAGGACAGGAATGAAGAATCCTTTTTTCAGTCTACTGCTCCTTCAAACACTATTCAACTCACATATCCACTTAACCTTATTCCTGTGAGCTTATTTCACTGGTTTTCTGCTACACTCAAGAAGTTTCCAAGAATTCTTTATCTCTATAACCATTCTTTGTAAGACATTAAATAATTCGACTTCTCTTCTATGGACCACTGCTTTCTCATCTGCAAAAGAAGTTTAACTAGATTTGTCTGGGGTCTCTTTCAGTTCTCTGATCTTCAAATTAATATAAATAATGGTGAATTAAAAGGAGGTTTTGTACTAAGAACTTGAACATGTTTTGTTTTACTAAAACACCTAAAGAACAAGTATTAAAAATATGCACTGATTATTCTGCCCATTTGAATTTTCCCTGCCATTCTAAATAAATTGGTGAAATGACTATCTTCAAACCCTATCCGTAACTCTTTTCAGGTTTTTCCTCTTTCTTGTAGTCCTTTCACAGAACTATAATTATCAAGAGAACATATCTG
This sequence comes from Trichosurus vulpecula, assembly GCF_011100635.1. Taxonomy (NCBI): domain Eukaryota; kingdom Metazoa; phylum Chordata; class Mammalia; order Diprotodontia; family Phalangeridae; genus Trichosurus; species Trichosurus vulpecula. The sequence goes on from NC_050578.1 coordinate 145,161,249, forward strand.
CCTTTCAGTTTTGAAAAGCATCTATTTATATTTATAAAATGTCTACTTATTGTCATTTTCATAAACAAAGACTAATTTTTATGCCATTTCTCAGGTCCAATATGAATCAGAAATGGAGAGTATATACATAACAGTGCAGAAGATCTTTCTATACTCCTAATTCAATGACAAGTGATTTCTAACATTGATTTCTAAGTAATTTCTAACTCTGCAATGTTTTACACACTTATGAGGTTGAATTGAACTATTAATTTAACCAAAATAAAACTAGGTATTTTAAAACAGATATGTTTTAGTAGTTGTTAGCTAACGAAAGTTACAAGAAACACTAGTCATTGGGGTGAGTGTTATGGTTCTGGACCTGTGGTTTATTTAAATAGGGAATCTAATTTGTATCATAATTGTCTTATCCTACTCCTAGATTGAATGTTCCCTAAGGAAAACTTGCTTAGCAGATAGTAGATTATAAATGTTTCTTAAATTGAATTTACCTTTGAAAACCTCCAAAAATTAAAGGACCTAACGGAAGCTATCAGATAATTTATAGAGTGACTACAAGAGATTCATCAATTCATCAGCCAGTGAACAAGAATTATGCACTTATTAAATATCAGGCACTTTGCCAAATGCTGGCATCACAAAAACAAAATATTTAAAACAAAGAAAGAAACCTTTCCCTCTCCTTGTATTAAAGAAGTCTAGAGTAAAATTGAGGCAGCAATATGAAAATAACTACATACAAAACACATACAGAGCAGATTAAAGGTAATCTCAGAGAGGAAAGCATTAGCAGCTAGGAGACTGAGAAAGTCCATCTGTATAAAGTGGGATTGGATATATATCTTGAAGGAAGCCAGTGAAGCCAGTGTGTGGGGGGAGGTGGGCAATGGAGAGGGAGAGAGTTCCATGTTTGGGAAACAGCCATTTCAAAGACCCAGGCAGAATCAGTAATTGGAGTTTGCCCTGGGATGAATAGTGAGAAGGCCAATGTTGCTAAATTGTAGAGTGCATTGAGAGGAGTAGTGTCAGACAGACATAAAAAGTCGGAAGGGGGCTAGGCTTATGAAGAGCTGCAAATGCCAAATAGAAAACTTTGTGTTTGATCCAAGATCTAACAAGGAACTTCTAGAGTTTAGGGAGAATGAAATCGTGTATCCATAGTGATGAGCTCACAGATGCATTGAAGAATGAAAGTAGACTCCTTTTTTGAAAATATTAACTTTGCAATTGCAGAAGCAGAATAGTTTTAATACTGATAAGGACCTTGAAAGTTTCTGCAATCCTTGTCCAACTCTTCGTTATGTGAGGACATTATTAGAGGTAGAAGCTAATATCAAAATAAATTTGCACTTTTAAAATACAGTATAGCTAGATGGCGGAAAGCAGAAATCCCAAAGTATGTTGCTTTGCTTCTTATGGATTAAAGGGTTGATGCAGAAAATTCCTAAATTATAACAATCAACATGTGAATTATAAAATTGTGGGAGCATAGACATAGATTTAGAGTTGAAAAGGATGTCAGAGTTCATCTTATCCTGTCCCTTCATTTTATAGATTAAAACACACACATACTCACATATACATGTATACATTCACATACATACATATGTATATGTGTGTATTCCAAAAGGCCATTTTTGCTTTGTCTGATGTCACAAAGATAGTAAGTAGTAGAGATTGCTTTTGAACCCAAGTCTTCTGATTCCAAATTCAGAAAATTTCTTTGTTTTTTAAGCATGTTATCAATTTAAATGTACCTCATAAGTCAAGATTTTTCAGCTTTACTTTATATTATTACTAATCAAAAAAGTATTCTACCTACCTGAGTACATATACACACACATAGAGACACGCATGTCTCTATGTGTGTGTGCATGTATACTTGTAAATATGTATGTATATTTTTGGATAAGACCTGTGGTGTCCCTTGGCATAGAGAATGGTAAGCATATACCATATACCTGTACTGGTAAAGGTGAAATACTCATCAGGAGCTCCCTATGTCAATGAAATTGGAGATATTAAAAGAAATAAAGAAAAGAAAGAAAAATGGAACTCGCAAGGAGAAAATTCTCTTTGCTAGTGCTTGTTCGGCAGCTTGTAGTCTTAGAAAACCGGTAGAAACCAAGAGAAGTTCAATGAATTTTTTCAAGGAGCACAAAGTCATACATTGTCAGTGGCAATATTTGAACACTCTTTTTCTTAATTCTGAAGCTGACTCCTTATCCACTAAGCCAGGTTGCTTCTCTTACATATTTTTAGTATGTTTAATTGACTCATTTCCTCAATCTTTTTTTTTAATTATAGGTGGACCTTTTCTGAAGGATTATGTTAACATTCAAAGCATTGCAGCTTCTTCTATTGTTACATTGCATTTCACAGATCTAGGTCAGCAAGTGAGTTGGACAACAGTAAGTACAAATTTGAAATATTTAGCAAAGCAGAACATGACACAAACTTTTGTCTCCTATTCCATTCTTTCTCTGTACCTCAAATGGGGGCAGAAATATTTAGTACAAAGTGATAAAGAATTCAGTCAATCAGTAATGTAACTAAGCTGTAGCATTAATAGTATTTCTTTTTTAAAAAATTTATTTAATATATTTAGTTTTCAGCATTGATTTTCACAAAAGTTTGAATTACAAATTTTTCCCCATTTCTCCCCTCCCCCCACTCCAAGATGGCGTAAATTCTGGTTGCTCTGTTCCCCAGTCAGCCCCCCAATCTGTCACCCCAATCCCCTCCCATCCCCCTTTCCCTTCTTCTCTTGTAGGAAAAGATAAATTTCTATGCCCCATTGTCTGTGTATCTTATTTCCTAGTTGCATGAAAAAAAAAATTTGTTGTTGTTGTTGTTGTTTTTGAATGTCTGTTTTTAAAACTTTGAGTTCCAAATTCTCTCCCCTCTTCCCTCCCCACCCACCCTCCCTAAGAAGGCAAGCATTTCAACATAGGCCACATGCATATCATTATGTAAAACCCTTCCACAATACTCATGTTGTGAAAGATTAACTATGTTTTGCTCCCTCCTAACCTATTATATTAGGAAGGCAGAATTTATGATTTCAAAGAGAATCTCATATGTGCCTAAAAGGTCCGGAACCGCAGGATATAAGGAATTCTCTAGGCAGAAGGCAGGAGAACTAAAGCATGTATTTACACTCCACAATAACAAGCCCACAAACCAGCGTCCCCATTTTGATATTTTCATCAAAAGCTTCCAGGCCCAATAAGTCCGCCTTACAAGGGTAATCAGAAGGCCACAGAGAAGCGAGATGGTATAAGGCAAAATCGTATACATGCTTCCCCTCTATGGTAAGAAGATTACCCACTAGCCTCTAGTCAGCTCTGCTACCGGCAGCTCAGCTTCGGCTGTAGGCGTCTCTGGCTCCAACCGGAAAAGGAAAGGAGGATCTTCAAGCTGTCCTCTCCCCTCTTATAGAGTTTTTGACATCATCAAGCGCCGCCTGAACGACCAGGGCCGATTGGTTCTTGACTTGGCCCCTCCCCCAGCATAGACCACGTTAACACACCTCCCTTCAGCCAGCGCCACGACTCATCACACAGGAAGCTCTGGTCCTGCCCCGGAAGAGCAAGCCCCAGCGTCCAGGGAAGCTCAACGAGGCGAGCTGAGTCATTCAAAGAAAACAAAGTCCATTCTGGCTATACCTATCCACCTTTATTGAATTTTCTCCCTTGACCCTGTCCCTTTTTGAAAATGTTTGTTTTTGATTATCTCCTCCCCCTGTCTGCGCTCCCTTCTATCATCCCCCCTTTTTTATCTTCTTCCTCCTTCATTCCTATGGGGTAAGATACCCAATTGAGTGTGTATAGTATTCCTTCCTCAGGTCAAATCCAATGAAAGCAAGATATATTCATTCCCTCTCACCTGCCCCCTTTTCCCTTCCTACAGAACCACTTTTTCTTGCCACTTTTATGCGAGACAATTTACCCCATTCTGTCTCTCCATTTTTCCCTCTCTCAATATATTCCTCTCTTATTCCTTAAATTGATTTTATTTTTTTAGATATCATCCCTTCATATTCAACTCACCCTGTGCCCTTTGTGTCTGTGTGTGTATACATACATACATAGATACATACATATATATATATACCTACATAGACACACACATATGTATATATATATATATATATATATGTGTATATATATATATATATATATATACACACATATATATATGCATATTCTTTTAGCTACTATGATATTGACGTCTCATGAATCACACACATCATCTTTCTATGTAGGAATATAAACAAAACAGTTCAACTTTAGTAAGTCCCTTATGATTTGTCTTTCTTGTTTGCCTTTTCATGCTTCTCTTGATTCTTGTGTTTGAAAGTCAGATTTTCTATTCAGCTCTTGCCTTTTCACTGAGAAAGATTGAAAGTCCTCTATTTTATTGAAAATCCATATTTTGCCTTGGAGCATGATACTCAGTTTTGCTGGGTAGGTGATTCTTGGTTTTAATCCTAGCTCCATTGACCTCCAGAATATCATATTCCAAGTGCTTCAGTCCCTTAATGTGGAAGCTGCCAGATCCTGTGTTATCCTGATTGTTTTTCCACAATATTCAAATTGTTTCTTTCTGACTGCTTGCAGTATTTTCTCCTTGACCTGGGAGCTCTGGAATTTGGTGACAATGTTCCTAGGGGTTTTCTTTTTGGAATCTATTTGAGGAGGTGATCTGTGGATTCTTTCAATTTCTATTTTACCCTCTGGCTCTACAATATCAGGGCAGTTCTCCTTGATAATTTCTTGAAAGATGATATCTAGGCTCTTTTTTTGATCATGGCTTTCAGGTAGTCCAATAATTTTTAAATTATCTCTCCTGGATCTATTTTCTAGGTCAGTGGTTTTTCCAATGAGATATTTGACATTGTCTTCCATTTTTTCATTCCTTTGGTTCTGTTTTATTATATCTTGTTTCTCATAAAGTCACTAGCCTCCACTTGCTCCAATCTCATTTTTAAGGTAGTATTTTCTTCAGTGGTCTTTTGGACCTCCTTTTCCATTTGGCTAATTCTGCCTTTCAAGGCATTCTTCGCCTCATTGGCTTTTTGGAGCTCTTTTGCCATTTGAGTTAGTCTATTTTTTAAAGTGTTGTTTTCTTCAATTTTTTTTTAGTATTTTTTTGGGTCTCCTTTAGCAAGTCACTGGCTTGTTTTTCATGGTTTTCTTGCATCCTTCTCATTTTTCTTCCCAATTTTTCCTCTGCTTCTCTAACTTGCTTTTCCAACTCCTTTTTAAGCTCTTCCATGCCCTGAGACCAGTTCCTGTTTTTCTTGGAGGCTTTTGGTATAGGCTCTTGGACTTTGTTGACGTCTTCAGGCCATATGTTTTGGTCTTCTTTGTCACCAAAGAAGGTTTCCAAAGTCTGAGAGTGAATCTGGGTGTGCTTTTGCTGCCTGGCCATGTTCCCAGCCAACTTACTTGACCCTTGAGTTTTTCAGCGGTGTATGACTGCTTGTAGAGCAAAGAATACTTTCTTCCAAGCTTGAGGGGATGCACTGTTGATTTCAGAGCTATTTCTATACAGCCACACCAGCACTCCTCCTTCATCAAGAACCATCAACCCAGACCTGATGCAAATCTTCAGCAGGCTCTGCAGTCCTGCTCTGATCCACCACTTAATTCCTCCCACCATGTGGGCCTGTGGCCGGAAGTAACTGCCTCTGTAGTTCTGTAGTTGCACCTCCCCCGCTACCTGTGGGGTGGTGGCTGAACCTCGAACTCTGTCCCCCGCAGCTTTTCCCACTAACCTTCTCTGTTGTCTTTGGTGTTTGTAGGTTGAGATGTCTGGCAACTGCCACAGCTCACTGTTTCAGGGTGCTAGGGTCTGTCCTGCCCGGCTCCTGGTATGGTTGGTCCTGCTACTTCCCATGCTGAGCTCTGCTCCCCTCCACTCCATTTGCAATAGACCTCATCCAGCGACCATCCAGGCTGTCCTGGACTGTATCTCTGCTTCCCTCTGCTATTTTGTTGGTTCTGCAATTCTAGAATATGTTCAGAGCCATTTTTTATAGGTTTTTGGAGGTATGTGGTGGGGAGCTAATGCAAGTCCCTGCTTTCCAGCCACCATCTTGGCTCCACCCCCGGAAGTCTCAATAGTATTTCTGAATGTTTCAATAAGAAAATCTCTCCTTAGTAGAAAGAGCTATTTCTTGATGTAATTTGAGAGAGAGAGAGAGAGCGAGAGAGAGAGAGAGCGAGAGAGAGAGAGAGAGAGAGAGAGAGACAGACAGACAGACACAGAGAGACAGAGACAGAGAGACACACAGAGACACACAGAGAGAAGGAGACAGAGACAGAGATGGAGAGACAGAGAAATAGACAGAGACAGAGGCAGCAGAGAGACAGAGACACAGAGACACAGAGAGACACAGAGACACACACACAGACAGAAGCAGAGAGACAGAGACAGTCATGGGAAACTCTGATAACAATTTCCTTGTAGCTTCAAGTGCTGATGACATGGTGTACAGGAGGTAAAGTTTTTATAAAGGGTGAAATGTGGAGAGAGGAAAGTGAAATGGAGAACAGAGTGATTGAGAACAGAAAAGATTCCATTATTCAGTACATAAATGATTATACTCATGTAGATAGCTATATTATTAGGGAAGAGATAAGTATCTGATTGGAACATCTATATATGTATAAGGTACTGCTTCTACTTCTAACTTAGAACAGTTTTTCATCAATCAAAATAAATTTTCCTATTTTTCTATTATTATTTTATTTTATTATAATCTATTCTTTATTAGATTAATTCTGATTTTGCCTTCATATCCTTAGTATTTCCTTATTATTTTCTCCTTAAAACATTTTCTTAGAGGATAGTAACCTTGACATTCAGAAAACTAACTATATAAATTAATGCCAAAAACAGTGAGGCAAAAAGTTCTCAGAACTCTCCTCAGGCAACAAGCAATTGTCTTATTTGCCAGAAAGAGAAAGATGTCTACTAAAGATAATACCCAGTAAAAATATGTAAACTTTGTAAACATACAAAGAAAGATGATAGATGATTAAGAGTTCTGTCTTCTCATACAGTAGAGAAAAGCAGTGGAGGGGGGTAAAACCAGATTAACGAACATTTGGCAAAATATCTGATCAAGGGCATTAAAGGATGAAAATGGAAGGATTACTGCAAACAAAAGAAAAATGGATGGTTGAAAAAAATCATTATAACAACTCTTTCACCATCAAGAGTAGTGGAACCACCATTCTTGCTCCCTAACATTAGGGTCCTGGATGTGCTTAGGTTGTTAAAGATGACACTAAAAAATTTCAAAAAAATTAGAAAAGCAGTCAAATCATACAATGTGTGTAAAGGAGATCTGTGATATAAGACCTCATTTACTTTATTTTATACTCTTAAATAGTCAGCAATTATATAGTGCTTACTATATGTCAGTAACTGTGTAACAGTTTTACAAATATTATTTCAATTGAAACTAAAGATTTTGTTTTTAAAGAAGAGTTATGGTAGGACTTGGACATGAATTGCAAAATATGGATAGGCATGAAGATGGTGATCAGAATCTTTAAGACCCATTAAAGTACATAAATTTTATTTCTCTGGATAACTGTGCTTAATAATAATAATAATACATAGCATTTAAATAATGCTTTAGGATTCACAAACTGCTTTACAATTAATTCATTGGTACATTTAAATTTGCATTTCTTGTCATTTTCCCTCTTATAAAATGTTTCCTTAAAAGTATTTTTTGCGATTTTTATTTACTAATCATTTATTATTATGGAAAGTGTAATATATAATACCTAGTTTCCATAAAGAGCTTTAAGTATTTAAAACATATTGTATATGTTGCCTCATTTAAGCCTCATAACAATTCTATGAGGTAAGTGCAATTATTCCCATTTTACAGATAAGGAAACAGAAGCTAAGAAGTCAAGTGATTTATTAGGTTCACACAGCTTGGAAATGTCTGAGGGAGGTTTTTTTGAACTCAAGTCTTCTTAACTTGAAATATAATACAACACAATATGACATAATCTATAATATGACTATTATAAAATACAATACAATTAGCATAATCTAATGCAATATAATATCATGTGATGTAATACAAGATGATACTATGTGATATCATGCAACATGACAACACAATATACTACTGTATATAATCACACATGTACACACATATCCACCACATACGTATATATACATATATTATTTATGAGGGTGAACTTGGCTACATTTTATTTCTTACAAATGGATTTCTTTCCATTTTAGAATATCCTCTCTGTGTATGTGTGCCTATGCTTGTGCATGTTTCACTATCTTTGCGTATAAGAATATAAGAAAATTATCAAATATTATATGTTGAAAAACATTTGTCCTTTATATAGATATAGTATCTAAAAATATTACTTAAAAATAAACAAAAAAATATGTCCAAATGCTTGTCTTTAGTGACCTGGGCATTCAGAGAATGTGTTGGCCCTGTTTTGAGTACACAGGGTATGCTAGTTCTGCAATTTCTATCCAGGCGAGTTTTATTTGATGTGACCTTACTGAAAATTCCAGTCCCATCACCAGACAAAGGTAGAAAAGAAAAAGATAAGTGTTAGGGAAGAACTCTTTAAGAGTCTCGTGAGGAAATAGCTATTTATTTTGGAATGAAAGTCACCCAGGTGACAAAAAGAATGCTGACTGTTTTTAAATCTTTTCATTGATTTACTAAAAGCTTTTCTCTAAATGAACAACTTAGGTTAACTGGGAGGAAAAACATCTTTTGCCTGGCAATGACACTCATTTTATGGTATCTAAAAATATTTACCTACAGCGTAATTTTACTGCTTATAATATCCTCAAAGTTAATTACCAAATCAAAATATATTTCAAAACAAGGAAATAGTTGTATGTGTTATTTTTAATTCTTTTTTCTTTAAACACATAACATTAAAAATATGATATGAACGTAATGGAAATACTACTGGGCAATGAGTAATGAGATAAGTTTTGATTACTGTTCTACAACTATCTCCTTAAAATATGACCATAACCAAGTCATTTCATCTCTTTGGGCATCAGTTTCCCCATTTGCACATTCAATGGTTTGGACTAGATGATTCCTAATGTCTTTCCTGGTTCTAAAATTCCATAATGTAAACAAACAATATGAATTTAAAAATATTTTCTAGTGTTATTGGTATCTGTTAAATCAGGAAAAAAAATGACCTGATTTACAAGTTGGATCCTATGGGACTGGTAAAGACAAAGACAACAAAAGATTAACAAATCAGTCTAGTCATTTGTACAGAAATGGAAATGGTTAGTAGAAGATGTTCACTCTGGGTGTGGTTGGATCTGAATCTTTTTTTTGTAGCATTTGCTTATTTTCTTTTTTTTAATATTCTACTTTTATTTAATATTTTAGCTTTCAACATTGATTTCCACAAGATTTTGAGTTACAAATTTTCTCCCCATTTCTACCCTCCCCCCCGTTCCAAGATGGCATATATATTCTGATCAGCCCTCCCCTCTTTCACCCCACTTCCCCCTCCCATCCCCTTTCCCCTTACTTTCTTGTAGGGCAAGATAGATATTCAACTCATCCTGTGCCCTCTGTCTATATTTCCTTCAACTCCACTAATACTGAGAAAGGTCTCATGAATTACACACATCATCTTTCCATGTAGGAATGTAAACATAACAGTTCAACTTTAGTAAGTCCCTTATAAATTCTCTTTCTTCTTTACCTTTTCATGCTTCTCTTGATTCTTGTATTTGAAAGTCAAATTTTCTTTTCAGCTCTGGTCTTTTCATTGAGAAAACTTGAAAGTCCTCTACTTTATTGAAAATCCATATTTTGCCTTGAAGCCAAATACTTAGTTTTGCTGGGTAGGTGATTCTTGGTTTTAATCCTAGCTCCATTGACCTCCAGAAAACATATTCCAAGCCCTTCAATCCCTTAACGTAGAAGCTGCTAGAACTTGTGTTATCCTGATTGTGTTTCCACAATATTCAAATTATTTCCTTCTGTCTGCTTGCAGAATTTTCTCTTTGATCTGGGAGCTTTGGAATTTGGTGACAATATTCCTAGGAGTTTTCTTTTAGGGATCTTTTTCAAGAGGTGTTTGGTGGATTCTTTCAATTTATATTTTTCCCTCTGGTTCTAGAATATCAGGGCAGTTTTCCTCGATAATTTCTTGAAAGATGATGTCTAGGCTCTTTTTTGGATCATGGCTTTCAGGTAGTCCAATATTTTTTAAATTATCTCTCCTGGATCTATTTTCTAGGTCAGTGGTTTTTCCAATGAGATATTTGACATTGTCTTCCATTTTTTCATTCCCTTGGTTCTGTTTTATAATATCTTGATTTCTCATAAAGTCATTAGCTTCCAGTTGCTCCAATCTCATTTTTAAGGTAATGTTTTCTTCAGTGGTCTTTTGGACCTCCTTTTCCATTTGGCTAATTCTGCCTTTCAAGTCATTCTTCTCCTCATTGGCTTTTTGGAGTTCTCCTGACATTTGGTTTAGTCTATCCTTTAAGGTGTTATTTTCTTCAGTATTTTTTGGGTGTCCTTCAGCAAGTCCTTGGCTTGTTTTTCATGGTTTTCTTGCATCACCCTCATTTCTTGTCCCAATTTGTCCTCTACTTCTCTAACTTGCTTTTCCATGTCCTTTTTGAACTCTTCCATGGCCTGAGCCCAATTCATATTTTTCTTGGAAGCTTTTGATGTAGGCTTTCTGAGTTTGTTGACTTCTTCTGGCTGTATGTTTTGGTCTTCTTTGTCACCAAAAAAGGAACCTAGAGTTTGAGTCTGAGTCTGAGTTTGAGTATGAGTTCGTATTTGCTGCCTCTTCATGTTCCCAGTCAACTACTTGACCCTTGAGCTTTTTGGTCAAGATATGACTGCTTGTAGAGTAAAGAGTACTTTGACCCAAGCTTTAGGGTCCAAGAACTGCTGTTTTCAGAGGTACTTCAATTCCACAGTCACCCCAGGCTCTGTCACCGCAGTGTTCCTCCTCCCCCAAGAACCACCAACCAGGACCGCAGTCCAGATCCAAGCAGGGCACAGCAAGAGAACTTGCCTTTGTGCCCACAAAGCACTCCTTGTACTCCTGTTCCAATCTGCTTCTTCCTACCACCATGTGAGCCAGAGACGCTGGAAGCCGCTGATGCTGGCACTCCAGAAGCAACCTCAGGAGCTTCCTGCTGCTGCTATGGCCACCGCTACACCACTTCTGACCTCTCTGAACTCAATCCTGTAGTTTCCCCGTAACCTGCTCTTTGGCTTTTGTGGGTTGAGAAGTATGGTACCTGCCACAGCTCACTGTTTCATGGCCCCCAAGGCCTGTTTCAGCTGGCTGACTCAGGGTCTGGTCTGTCCTGGGGTGGCTTATGTATGGGGGCCCTCTGCTCTCAGTACTGTGTGATAGACCCTTCCTGGAAACCATCCAGGCTCTCCTGGACTGGATACTATTTTCCATCTGCTGTTTTGTGGGTTCTGCAGCTCTAGAATTTGTTCAGAACCATTTTTTACAGGTGTTTGGAGGGATTTGGGGGGCAGCTTAAGCAAGTCCCTGCTTTCCAGCTGCCTTCTTGGCTCCGACCCCTGGTTGGATCTGAATCTAATAGTGAATTAGACTAATAGTACAGAAAAGGATAAATTAGAATAGGAGAGTCAAACTGTCAATCATTTAGCATTTATTGAATACTTCCTAAATGTCAAATATTGTGCTAAGTGCTGGGAATACAGGTGTTCAAGGAGTTTACATTCTCATGGAGGAAAACAATACATAAAAGGACGTGAATGGTGTGACTAGCACCAGGTAAAGGAAGTCCTGAGTTCATCCTGGAGATGAATGAGAATTGACTGGTGTGGGTCCCTCCTTAAATGGAGGTCTGGGGAGGAAGTATCTCATCAGAGGAAGAGGATTTAGGGACAAAGTGTACTTCAAGTGTCTCATGGGCTAGAGTTAGGCTTCAGGAGGAAGAGATTTGATTTATTGATGGAAGTCTGGAGTGCAGCCTGGAGAGGAATAAGTGTATAATACTTGTCACCTCAGGAGTTACCATAAAGCTAATTTTTAAATTAAGTATGAGGTTGCCAAAATTGTGGAATCTTGAAGCTGAATGAAATCTTTAAGAGCTGATTCAGAAATCCCATTTCCTTTGTCTGTGAGAAATGACCAACTAGCCTTAACTTGAATTTTTCTAGAGACAGATCTTACTGCCACATGAAATCCCTTCCACTTATGTACAGCTCATTGTTAAGAATTTCTTCACATGAACTCTACGTGCCTTTAACTTCCCAGTTGTGACCCAGTCACAGTTATACCTTGAACCTACATAGAATGTCTATTTCTTTTTCATATAAACATTTTTTTCAGATTTGAGGTATTTATGATAGCCTGCCTTCATTTTTTTTCTTTTCTAAACAAGGCAACAATATCACATGTTTCTGAGGACTTTCATTAGGTTTCCCACCTATTAATGAAGCATAGTTTGACAGTCTTAAAAAGCAGATAGGTTTCACAGTAGATAGAGTGTTGGACCTGAAGTCAGGAAGACCTGAGTTCAAATTGGACTTAGATACTTATAAGTTTTGTGAATCTGAACAAGTTATCCAATCTTTGCCTCAATTTCCTCATCTGTAAAATTAAGATAATAATAGCGCCTAACTCCAAAGATAATTGTGAGGATCAAATAAGATAAATGAGATGTTTCTTAAGTGATTTTCAAAGTTAAAGTGCTGTATAAATGCGAGCTATTATCATTAATAAAATATGGTACCCCAAAGTAAACATAAGACTTCAGGCATGGTCTGATAAGTATATAGTCAGACTATTACCTATCTTAATCAGAATATAATTTTTTTGAGTAATCCCATTTATAATTAAATTAATTAGCTTTTGTTTTATCAGCCAGATTGTATTGCTGAACTGTTTTGAAAATGCAGTTAACACAGTCCCTAAATCTTTTTCACATTAACTACTCTTTTCCTCGTGCTAACTAGGCAGGTGATTTAAAAAAAAAAAAGAAAGAAAAAAACTTTTTAAGTGTAATAATTCACATTTATTTTTAATAAATTATATCTTGTTAGATTTGGTCCATCAATTCAGCCTTTTAAGAAGTTTATAGCTCATGTTTATGTCATTGAATATATTAGTTATTCCTCTCAGTTTGTTATCATCTTTACCTCCTCTCTGCCTACTTAAATTCTATCCAATCTTTTTTTTTGCAAGGGGGAAGGCAGGCAATTGGGGCTAAGTGACTTGCCCAAGGTCACACAGCTAGTAAATGTGTCAAGTGTCTGAGGCTGAATTTGAGCTCAGTTACTCCTGACTCCAAGGCCAGTGCTCTACTCACTGCACCACCTAGCTGCCCCACTACCCAACCTTTCAATGTTATCTCCTCCATAAAACCTTGTCTAGATTTCCCATTTCTTAACAAACAGGAGTGTCTAAATGCTCTTTATTACTCATAGGGAATTTACCATGTTCTAAGTTTGTTATAGTTTTTCCTATACATTTCTTACTTCCCCTATGAGGTGATAAAATCTTTAAGATATTAGTCTTATTTTTCTCCAGTCTCCCTTAGAGTTGAGTACAGACAGTACATAGAATGCCCCCAATAAAAAAAAT